>NC_092796.1:14145211-14445211 GCF_918797505.1 Bemisia tabaci
GAACGATCTCTCAAAGAAATGGCCACGAAAAATTTGAATTTCTCGCTCTCGTGAAAAACCACCCCGGTGTAAATTGATTATCCTTGATTGGACTCGTGAATCCTCAGACTTTCCCAAAATTTTCAGGTTTTCCAAACTGCCGGATACTCTGAGCCGAATGCTGGAGTTTTTGTACCGATACGGATGCGTAAAGCCGTATTGGAGTGTTACTAGCGCCTGAATGCAACTATTCGTGTTTAGTGGATGTGCGTGTTGCATACCCTCCAATAAGAAGGCGTTTTGGCTTGCTAATTGCTATTCCCTCACGATAAAATGCGGAGATCTTTGTGCACTGAGACATTTTGCAATAAGTTAAATGTTTCTAGCCTAGGAGCCATTTTTTAAAATTGTGTGCTGTTTATTGAAGCGACACACAATCAAATGAAGTTTAAGACGTTATGCCTGCTAATATTTCGGTGAAATAAAAATAAATAGGAAACTATAAGTGAGGTGAAATAAAGATGGACTGATTCCGGTGGTCTTAGAATAGTCTAGAGGGAGTCTTAATGATGATGATTGATGAATAAGATCTGAACAGTTTGCCCGGGGAGTTTGTCAAACTGTGTCTTTCCGATTGCACAAATTACTCGACACATCAATCACCAGTCATCAGTCATCATTACGTTCAACCTTGACACTTTCATAAGTAACTTTCGCACAATGAAAAGCCATTAGCGGTGGACTGGAGGATATTCCGTCTGCATCTGGATTTACAAAGCTACGTTCATCCTCTAAGTCACTGGTGAGATTATTCAATCAAGCCGTGTCTTCTCCGTTCATCCGTACAAAGAACGAACTAGAGCCAGCAGTCCCGATTCGATATCGATAGCTAATGTTGAAAAACGCGTAACTTAATTTTAAAACATCTTGAAAATTCCGACCAAGTTTTATTTTTTTGAAAGAAAACTAACCAAAATATCATCTTTGAGAGGACGAGTGCCCATAAGGGCCTCTTTTGGCCTGAAAGATGGTTAACAATTTCAAATACGCAACAAAAGTTTCCACGAGGGAACTTTTACCGGTGACATCGTTACTTTAAAACTGCCTCATAAAGCAAGCTGGCGCACGTGGTGAGGGTGGAACATGGTGTCCGAAGTTGGGTGTTCTAGTGGTTTTCTTGGAAATATTCAACATCTTTCGATGCATTTGTTGGGATTTACCTATGAGCACAAAGTTAACCTTTTTTTCCCTTTTTAGCACTTTAATGAGTGCATTATAGAAAAAAACAAAAACAACGAAAAAAGAGGGTAAGTACTCCTGTTGAATCTACTCGCAGCTGAATGCTACCTAATATATCGAAAAATTAGCAACTCTCAGGCTTTTTCGAGAAAAACCACGAGTGCACCCATGTTTGACGACCGCACATTTCCTCATCGTGTAATAAAACTTCAAAACTGAGCTGGATCTAAAAGAAATTATATGAAACAAAAAAATATTCACCACGTAGAAACTTCTTTATGCGCTTTGAACTCTTGGGTCGGAAAAGGCCACCATGACTTAATGAGCACCCTTTCTCTTATTTCGGCGAGTAAATACAAGTGCTTGAATAAAGTGAAGAAAATTCAGATTTGAAGAAAAATTTTAACTTGTTTCTCTTTTTAAAAAAATAAAACATAGACGGAGATCTGCTACATTATAACCGAAGATGCGCATTTTTTAGTTGACTTTCGCCAACCCTTTCGACAATATCAAAATTGATTTCCGAGTAGCGTGGGGACAACAGCCATCCAACCATTGGACTGCACCGCAGTTCTATAAAACTGCAGGATTTTGCGAAGGATGACTTTAACGACCACCGCGACAGAGAAAAAATAAGGGACGCGATGTGATGCAACGATGGGATTACGAGCTGCAGTAGTTGCCAAATTGTGCTACAAATTAACATTATTCCTGAATGCAGATCGTCCGGAAGTTGCTGCGCAATACTGTAGGAATTAATTTTTGGAGACAAAGTAAGAATTTTTGTTTTCAGAAAGATTCTCATAAACGTTTTTTATTGTTGGTACTAGAGCAAGTGCCCATCAAAGTTGTGGACTTTATTCCGAAATGTCTCGATTTATTTCCGTGTGTCTTGATTTGAGTTCTGCTCATACTCGAAATTCTGAAAGTGTCAAATATTAGCGAAAGTTGGATTCTATGAGTGAATTCGACCGTACTGTTCATTTTTTGTGGTTCGACAGGTCTACGCTTTCGTGCAAAAAAGGCATGCAAAAATCTCTATTAAAGAAGTTAAACACTCATTTTGAATGTAGAAATCGCCTTTTCAGGAAAAAATATACCTTTGAAATTAACGATACGCTAAACTTACTCACAAAGAAACCACTTGTTACGAACATTTGACGCTTTGAAGAATAATTATGGGCGGATTTTAGGGAAAAACCCCACGCAACTTTGAAGAAAAGAAACGTTTTCAGAGAATCTCTTGTGGATTAAAAAAAAGTCCTACTTTGACCCCCGAAAATTAATAAGTATATCACATTGCCTTCCGGACATCACATGTTTCGAATATAGCACGTATCATAACACGTGCAAATTTTATTACACGGTCTGGCAACCTCGCCGGCTGTGTCTCTCGAAGAATCTTCGTTTGATGAGATTAATTCGACGTGCGCATCGACAAAGAGACGGGAAAAATAATTGGGCTCCCATGTAAAATCGAGCTAAATACGCGCACCGCAAGTAATAAAACGCACAAGCAACGAACGGTCCAAGGATGCAGTGAAAATCCGCCATTAATTGGACGCCATTCCGCGGAGAAGATCTGGCTACGAGGGGACTTTCGGAAGAACGGCGTAAAGTTCGATAAGATGGTATCGACGGGTACGCGTTTTTTGAAAAGCCCCCTTTTAAAATATGTCCCCTCTGCTTAATGACATCCGATGACGCGTTGTTCGACGATCAGGCCATGTGTTTTTCCAGCGATCGCGACACGGGCTACATGAAAAATGCATCTGCTGGATATTTGATGCCCGTCATTTTTGGAGCAGGCATTTATTGTTAAAGGCGGCTTTTTAGCACTTCGGGGAACGATTCGATATAGTCAGTAGCGATTCTTTAAAGTTGGCAACACTGTTTTCCTCCATTTAAATGTATGTAAAACAATCGATTCTTGGCGAGACACCTTATCTCACCTCGAATCGATATATTCTATGAATTTAAATGGAGAAAAAACAGTGATGCCGACTTGTAAGGATCGCCACTGAATATAATCGATCAGTCAATTGATAATTTCTAGATTTTGGGATGCAGTGTAACGATTGCGATACTGCGTTGAGAGAGAAAACTTATTTCCATCGACGTTTTGACATCCTTTGCATTGGGTCATAATACACCATTCTCATGATTATGACATCAAAGGAGCAGGGTCGAGGCCCCGGCCCATTTCTAACGACTTAAACTTCAAAGTATGTAAAAACAAACATATGTAAGTGCGCTCTGGAACTTGCACAGCTGTCGCCTAATGAGTTGTCCTGCTTAATGGAGCTCCAGACAAGGTACGAATTAAAACGCTACGCAAGGTGTTTTCTCTTCGAAAGTGCACGACGAAAATGATTCGCGCAACGGGAAGTCTGAAAATCAAAAATCCTAAACAAGATTTAAGTGTTTACAATTGGATTACATTTTGCAATAAGGAACCACTATTTCTGGCCCATTTTAGAAACAACATACATGCCATTGGTTTCCCTATGCAGATATGTGCTTTTATGGGAGAGCCAGAGATAGTGGTTCCTTATTGCAAAATGCAATCCAATAAACATTGGTTAAATGGCAAAAATACAAATGACGCCATTTGTATAATCGAACTTCAATTTGACTTTTGTTAAAAATATTTGATAATACCTCGTTCAGGAGTTGATTTCCGAAACTCCCGTTGTACGATTCGTTTTCTACCCTGGAAAAGAAAAACACATTGTATTTAGAGTCCAGACTCTTGAAAACATTGACAAGAAAAAATACTCTTGATTTAATCAGATTTAAGCTTAAATCAAAAGGAAATCCGCTCAAATTAAGAGGCTTGGTTCTTGATTTAAGCAAAAATCCGATTGAATCAAAAGTATTATTTCTTGTCAATGTTTTTAAGATCCTGGACTCTAGATCCAATGTGTTTTTTTCCCCAGTGTATGAAAGCTTTTGAAGAGAAATCATGTGACGTTAATTTCTAGTTCAGACCCTGTCTAGTGGTTCATTGTATACGATAGTCGAACAGAATGATGTGAGAGCTGTTTTGCCGCGCGGCCGCATTTCTTTAAGCATGTTCACATTACTCCTCGGTAAAAAAGCATTGTCTGCGATCATCAAGAAATTACTGCACGTTAATTTCTGGTGAACATTTTTTGAACTTACAACCTCTCTCCCTCCTTCTTTCCCGAATAAATACTTAAAGCTACTTCATACTGTACATAATTACGTTGGCTTTTTGCCACTTACACCGGTGTGGATCCAGAAAGAAGAGACACCTCTTTAACGTTTTGATTCATGTTAGTAAAACAATATGTTCCGAGAAAAACTGACTAGATTCATATTCATTTAAGAGGAATCAACTATCGGACAATGCGGTATGGCCGATAAACTTAGTACTTCGAAGCTACACAGTATAATTATGATTGATAAAAACAGGATCCGATAAAATTTAAACAGCACTGAGACAGTCCTTTTGTTGGCAAAAGATAAGGGAGGATCACTCTCGGTAATCGATACACGAATCGCAAATTACAGTAATGTTAAACGGGCAACGCGACGCAATGTAAAAGCCAGAAAAGTCCTTTTGAGCCGCAACGATACCAGGTCATTTAATGCGCAAATTATGTTCATCGTTTCCTCGGGAAAATTGGTCTGTTGCATGCGAGAGATACAGCCAAAGTAAGAGGGTTCTCCTCAGGTAAAGTCACACGAAAACCAAGATGGGCACAACGAAAAAGTCTGAAATCCACTCGCAATTGGACTGAGTTAAGCAGAAAGGAACCGACCCACATTTTGGAAAAAATTGAATTATGAGTGGTTTTGAACTCCACCACTGCTCTCACTGAGAAAAAACTATGGCTTATAAACCTATTAGAGGTAAATATGGAACACCACTAATAGTAGTACCTCTACATATAATAATAGCACATATACCTTAGTTATGGTACGGGGTACCTTAATTAGGTACAGAGACCTTAGTATGGTTCACAGACCGAGAATCATTAGTTTATTTACGACTATTATAGGTGTTCCATATTTACCTCTAATAGGTTTATAAACCATAGTTTTTTCTCAGTGATACTATCTATCGCCAAAAATTCAAAAATTTTGTTGGGGCAAATTTTGCAGAAATTGAACTTGAAGTTTATCGTTTACATTGAGTCTTATAGGCAGGAGCCAAACTTTAAACCTCTTTTTCTCGGTTCGATCCCGATGTGGCTTGGTTACTTTCTGTTTAACTCCGTCCAATTGGCATAGTTTGGAACACTTTTATTAAAATTTTCCGTGGCTGCACAGGGAATCGAGTCAATTAGAAAGGTCGGACATGAAATTTTTGACTAACACTGCAAATTTTGATGTTCATTTCGTCGCATTTTACATTTAAAGAGGTGCATAAAGAGGAACATTTCACGAGGAAACGAAGGGAATCTCTTTGAGAACCTCAAAATTGGTATAAACGGAGTTATAAGCGTTTAAAGTTTCCAAATTTTGTCCGATGTCTCCTATTGACTTGATCCACTGTGGATCGTGGGCAGTTTTTCTTGGTAGCCAGCGACCAGGTTTGCCTGGAAAGGGACGTGAGAAAACAAAATTCTAGATGAAGAAATAATCTCACAAACTTTTTCTCGTGTATGATTTCAACCATTTTGAAGCATTTGTCTCCTCTTTACAGCTTTCTGTTCCGAAAACAAAGGCTTTGAATCATGGCAGTGGTTAGAAGAGAAAATGACTCAGTGATATAGTATCCAATAAATGCCATTAAAGTAGATACCAAGGCAGTGCTTTTGCGGAGGAAAAAACAAAGATGAAAAACGCTCGATCTTCACAGCAATAAGCTGTTCAAAAGCTCACTTTTTGACAGAAATTGGGAGTCCATCTTTAAGAAAATAGTAAAATTGTACGCTTTAAAATCAAAAGGAACACTGGAAAAAAATCACCCGGATCCAGAGTCCAGACTGTTACAAAATTTGACAAGAAAAATACTCTCGATTCAATCGGATTTTTGCATTAGTCAAAAGGACATCCGCTTAAATTAAGGGTCTTGGCTCGCAATTCAAGTGAAAATCCGATGGAATTAAGATTATCATTTCTTGTCAATGTTTTTAAGAGTCTGGACTTTAGATCGAAGAGGATTTTTTTTCCAGTGGACGATGCCCATTGTGACATGAGCCTCCCTGTCACACATTTATTCTTATGAAGCTCATGTCAGAATGGAAACAGTCCCTTAGGACTTTCATACGTCCTTACCTGAAAAAACGGGAAGCAAAAGATGAAAGGGGAAAAATGCGAGACTGATTCTTGTCTAGTGACTTGAGCCACAATAGAACAATCCATTATTCAGTTTTCACGCGGGGGAAAAGCAACGAAAAAGCCATGCACATCAAGACCTCCTATCGCAGGAGCATATCTCGTGAGATCGATTCATAACACACGAAGCAGTGGCTGTCCTCCAAAACCACGTATCTACATTTCAGCGTTCCCAAGTGTTCGCGCACTGAGAAAAAAATTATGGTTATGATTACTATATTAGTGGTGTTCAATGTGAACTCTTAATTAGTAGTTGCCATAACCAATAATAGAGATATTTTTACCATTAAATGGTGATTTTACTACCGCACACTTGTAAAATTACGATTGAATAAAAATATCACTATTATTGTAAAAAGATCACTATTATTGGTTATGGCCACTACTAATTAAGAGTGCATATTGAACACCACTAATATGGTTATTATAACCATAGTTTTTTCTCAGTGCGGGGGCTCAGTTTCTGGAAAAATGACAAATCAACATGCTCGCTTAAAATATCCTTAGATTAATTCTCATAATATTTTGGTTATTCCGAACCGCAATATTATAATTCGTTAACGGGGAGAAAAATTAAGTGCGCCCGGAAATTCGGAAACTTTAAAATTGAGATACGTGCTTCCGAAGTTCGACCCTGGAAAAGCTCCTCAAGTGTAGAAAGCTTTGTAACGACGGACGAGCTCACTATTGATCTCCGTCCCGAATCGGCCCCAAATAATCGCGTATCGGCGAAGTTTTTAAACCGACGGGTTTTTGAGGATATTCTCTCCGATCCTAGTTCGAAAGACCCGCATTTCTCCCTCGCTGCTCATCATACTCGTAAATATTTGAAATTTCAAAATATAAATGGCTACCCGAAAACATCAGTAGTTGCCCAAGGTTGAAATCCGAGTTCGGAAGTAGCTCAAGGACACTGATAACACAGAGATGCCACTGTATAAGTATCTGCCTCTCGCCCAAACCCTCAGAAGACGAATTAATAGTAAGCGAACGAATTACGAGTAGACGTTCAACCGCAGGCTACGTTTCTTTATGTTCTGGGTAATTTTGTCTTGAGATGGGGGCGACAAAGAAAGAGGAGGGGGGAGGAGGTTACACAAACAAACAAACAAACAAACAAACAAACAAACAAACAAACACAGAACAGAGTGCAGGACGATTCGAGAGAGGGCACAACAGATTAGTCGGGCTGATCGAGGATCAAGGTGACTCGAGAAGGTTGCCAAAGGTAAATAGAGGGTTAATCAGGGGAGGATTAGGGACAACATTCCACGGGTTGTGAACGGCGTCCGCTCTGAATGAAGGACTCGAAACTGGGTCACAGCGAGTTTACTTACGCGAGTATCCAAATTCGGCGGGCTCCTGTGCACTCGGCTGGCTGGAAACACGCACTCGTCGATGGTGGGCACTACGCGTTACGCGTTATACGCGCGGGCATGGCGGACGGGCGCCTAACGCGAAAAAGGAAAAACTACCCGTGGCGGCGAGCGGGAAATAGTAAAAGCGACATGAATAAAGGCGGAATCAATGATTACAACTGAGGGGCGAGCTCGGAGGCGAGACGGGGGCGGGGGGTCGGGGGGTGCGCATGCCCCGCGCCGGGGGTGAGTCGGGTGTGCGGGGGGTGAGTCGGGCGCGCGGGGGGTGAAACGGGCGCGCGGGGGGTGAGTCGGGCGCGCGGGGGCGGATTGGGAGCGAGGAAAAAAATACGCCCAACACACATTTCGTTGTTACTATGGCGACGGCCTTACGGAGTGGCACTTGGGATGTTGCCCGACGCAGCGCCCGTGCACTTCCTTCGGCTCCGCCGACGAGAACCCTAATTGCGCGCCCTTCGCGTCGCCCCCTCCCGGCCCCCGCCCCCACCTGGAGCGCCCGCCCGCGCCCTAGGATAGGCCGGGGCGCGTTGAAGTCGGGATGGGACTTGTGGGCGCCGGGCGGCCGTCACCGCGGTGGCCAGACAAGTCGGCTCCTCTGATACTTATCTGGCTCCCCAGATCGACCTCACGCAACAGGAGGCTGAATGTCCGGGGCACCCGCCGCTACCTATCCAAGCAATCAACAGATGCCTCGCGGAATTAGACTGAGGCTTGCCTCGTGGCTCTATATGTCACCTCCGAGTGGTATTTATGCACCGTTGAGTAAAATCGCAATAACGGATGACATTGAAACAAATTTGGATGTATTAAAGAATTGGCAACAACCCCTCACTGGAAAAAAAAAACACATTGGAAGAGTCTAGACTCTTGAAAACATTGACAAGAAAAATGACTATTGATTCAATCAGATTTAAGCTTAAATCAAACGGGAATCCGCTCAAATTAAGAGGCTTGGTTCTTGATTTAAGCTTAAATCTGATTGAATCAAGCGTATTTTTTCTTGTCGATGTTTTTAAGAGTCTGGACTCTAGATCCAATGTGTTTTTTTCCAGTGCATAGTATTAAGTGTTCTGATTTTAAAGGGCTTATTCTTATTCTCAAACATTTCATGTAACTTTTAAAATCAAGATTCATTTGTGAGAACCTAGAAAATGATCTGAAAAACTTTGACTTTATTATTCAAATTACTGTCCCGAATTTTCGAGAATAATTTTGAGAAGGTGAGCTGCTTTTTTGGACCCTAGGACCTAATCGAATGATAATTTAAACTCTCGAAATGGAGGTATTCTAGGTTACAGACACAATGCCACTCGGAATCTCACTGGGGGCGGGAAAAACTTTGACGTCTGCCATCCTCCGAGAACACGAAGAAAGCGGAGACGCGCGACATCTGGTCTGATCAGAGCTTCAACCTTTATCACCGCTCCAGATTGTCAAAATTCGCGGATGTGTTCTGGAGCATGATTGAAAATGATGCTGCTGATGCACAATGCGGACAGTTCCGTGAGAGATGAAATTGCTTTAAGAGTCAATACCGATGGTTCGGACGGTGATGTTAGTCCAGATGTTACATATCTGCGGCGGGATCAACTATAAGTAAGGAAACTACATTTTACGGTACCTAATTTTCTCTTATATTTTGCTATTTTAATGGAAAATTAAACACCGTGGCGTGTAGAGATTTTCTGAGAGTTTCTATTAGAGCAAACAACGTTGGAATGATCATACGGCGTCGAAACAAAACATGGGCCTGTTAAGCATTATTATTCAGTGCCGCGATTATTCTAACGCAAGTTCAACTAATCGCGCGAAACACAGTGCGCCGCGGTCGGCGTGAAACGTACATCAGCGCCAGCGCCTGAAAGACTTTCGGAATACTTCACGCATTGCGCCAAAGAGTGCGGTCGGCGTGACCCTGATTAGCGCCTACAAGACTGCATGAATACTTCTCGCATTGCGCCGAACGCAGAGCAGTCGGTCAGTTGACGTGAAACGCTATTAGCGCCTACAGGACTGTAGGACTGCGTGTCATCTTTCTTGACTTTCTGCTCCAGTTTTTGCCATAATTAAAGCGAAAGTATGTCTCACTAAAACGATTCAGAAACTCGGACGATATTTAATTATTATTTTTATTATTATTTTTTTTTTTTATAAGGAAAATATAACGAACGAAAATATCGCATCGAAATTTCCGATACTTTTACTTGAGATCATTTAGGTCAATTCGCGAAAACTTTTCAGAAAAACTGAGCGTACCTTTTTAAAAACATTTATTAAAAATTAAACATAAAGTGGAGCATAACGTTGCAATCAGAGGTAAATGTACGCTTTCTTTCGGGTGCACCCGTCTGGTTTTGAGTTCATTCATTTCTGAGGAAACTTGTTCTACGATCTTATGCTTGTAGTTTTCTTCAGTGGTTGGCGGCCGCATAGCGGCCACAAGCCACTAGTTCACTTTTTAAATGTCTATGAAAGCTCTTTGGGCCAATCGTGCTGCGAGTGTTATCAATCGAAGAGAGACATGCCCGTAGGTGAGGTGCGAATGAACAGTCTTTCGCGATCTAGTTATCTTCCACTAACTACCAAGGTTGCCAGATTAAAGCTCCCTCGTTAAATATTGAATATTCACGCAAACATGTGAGTTTTCAGTACCAGAAAAATTGGCGCAATCCAATGCATCTCCTAAAAGGTAAAAAACGGGGCATTCGCGCAATCCTATCGCAGCCTATTTTTCATTCCCAGTTCGAATCCCGTTCAATTTTAGTTCTTCGCGGGTTCTAGAGACCACGATTTGGGACAAGTTCATGATATACATTAAGTAGCCTGAAGTTCTCGGATAAGTTTCAGTCTCAGGTGAATTCCGGTTACGCCTGGTTCCTCCAGGTCTTAGAGGCGATGCTCTGGGGACACGCGACACCAGTGGCGTGGCTTGAATTGCGATATATAGATTGTTATGCCATTTAAACCTATGGAAAAGGATCGATAAACAGAGTGCTTGCAGCGGACACCTTGATAATCGATTCTTTACCATAGGTTTAAACGGCATAACAATGGATACATCGCAATCCACGCCACGCCATTGGCGCCACCGCACACTGGAGCGAGTCAATAGGAGAAGTCGGACAAAATCTGGAAACTTTGAAAGCTTAATTTTCGAAAATATGAAACAAAAGCGTTAAAAGGTAGCTCCATTGGTTTTTTACGTGAAATTTCCTCTCAGAATCACCCTCGGAAATTGAATTTGTGACGAAATAAACATGAAATTTTCAGATTTTAGCCAAAACTATTATGCCCGACCTCTTCTGTTAGTTCGTCCCACTGCGACCGGTTCACGACGTACCTCGTGGGGTTGCGCCAAACCGGACGGAAATCGGAGCCCAGTGCTGCAAGATCCGGCGGGCGGCCGGCCCGATCTTGGCTGACGAAACTCCTCGGCGAAGTTGCCAAAAAAAGGGGCGCGGAACTGGAGCGGGGCGATTGATTCACCCCCGTTGAAGACGCAGCGGCGAAGAAAGATGGCTGCGGGATCTGGCAGCGGCGACGGTGGGAGCCGAGTTTTTGCGCGACAAAATCAATTCGTTAACTTTGGCCCGAATCGGGTATCCGGCGCGGCGCATAACACTGACCCAAAAAATTACCGCCGTTATTGCATTTCGTCGTCTTCCCCGCGCCCCCGCCCCCCGCCCCTCGAGGCTGAGTCTTCCCGGCTCCGGCGGCCCCAACCCCGAGCGAGCGCCCGATGAGCGGGGTGATCATTCAAAAGCGTCCGGCACAGCTTTCTTCATTAGCGCTCCCTGGCTCTCCGTTTAGTCGCCGAGTAATTGCAAAACCACTCTCTTTTGTTTTCCCATTCTTTCGCTCGGACACAGACAAAACTAAACCTTCCCTACCACGATTTATCCACCCAGCAAGCCAATATTGCTACAATGTTGCAGCCACATAGCCAGTCTCCGAGGTTTTTCACCTAGCAAGTCAATGCTGCTACAATATTGCAGCTTCGAATTTTTTCACCAAGCAAGCCTATATTGCTACAATGTTACAGCCACATAGCCAGTCCCCGTATTTTGCAACCAGGAAGCCAATATTGCTACAATGTTGCAGCCACATAGCCAGTCCCCGAATTTTTTCACCCAGCAAGTCAATGCTGCTACAATGTTGCAGCCACATGGCCAGTCCCCGAGTTTTTCCACCCGTCAAGTCAATGTTGCTACAATGTTGCAGCCACATAGTCAGTCCCCAAATTGTTTCACCCAGCAAGCCAATATTGCTACAGGCCACTTAGCCAGACCCCGAATTTTTTCACCCAGCAAGCCAATATTGCTACAATGTTGCAGTCACATTGCCAGTCAGTGGCGTCTTCTGCAATATTCTGCATATTACTAGGGCAGCACTGCTATTTTTAAAAAAAAATCACGGTTAAAAGAGGTAAGGGTTGTTGGATGATAAGGAAATTTCCAATTAATTGTGGTGGTACCCCGATAAATTAAGTTACTAACCCAAATTTTGCAGTACTAACACAATTGATTGCAAATGCCCATGTAATCCTACAAGTTGGGGCAGCGCCACAATTTGAAGGGATAACTTCTAGCAATTTTATCCACGATTTAAGAGCGAATAGAGCTTTTGACCACAATTAATTGAAAATGCCCATACCATCCTACAAATTGGGACAGCACCACAATTTGAAGGGATAACTCTTAACACTTTGATCCATAATTTAAGAGCGAATATGGCCTTTGGATATCACTAGGATTTGCGACTGAAATACTTTATCTTACGTCTGATGAGTTCGGCTAGTTCTGAGCCGAACCGTTAGGTCCGACTTGGCTTGCATGGATGGCTCTCTGTAAATGCATTTAATTTTTAGAGTAGAGAAAAAACGAAAGTTATCAAAAAGCCTGGGGCACTTCTCCGCAGATCGCATCACATTATTTTATAATCTGCAAAATCAACTTTCGCAACAACAAAAAACATGAATAAAAATTTTTAGGTCTGTTTTCCATAAAATGTGACGGATAGTCCGTCGTAGCGTAATTTATTCGTTCTTTATGTTTCAGATATCGTAGTTTGCTGCAGCTGTAGAGCTTTAAGAGACGCTTAGGATTTTACGCGAATAATTACGTTTTGAATCACATACAAGGAATGGAACTCCTCTATACCGACGGGATGCGTTACAAAGCCAGAATGCCGACTCTAGCCTCTACGTCACAATGGTTGGTGCGCCAGAACAATCAAGAGCAGAACAAGGATAAACGCTCCCTCCTGCTTGGATTTCATATAAACAACACGGGTGATGTGTTCGAGCACTCTTTTAAACCGCGCAATGCACTACACAAAATCTGCCCTTCGATTACTCTGGGCAACGAAAAAAAACTTTTTTTTTAAATTTGTCTCCTAACACTTAATTGCGGTCCGAAGTATATGTTTTGCGCTGAGTGAAAAGGACCTCAGTTTTGCAGGATCAGATTGATTTTCCCCGGAAAAATCGGAATTTTCCCTAAAAATCGAGCTTGTCCGGGAAAAAAACAATTTTCCGGAAAATCTGCGCACGATGGAGAAAAGCTAGGGTCATTTGCGGATTTAGTAGCCAAAATTTCATACGAAACCATGTATCGCATGCCTACTAAAGTTTCTTTTCCACGCCTAATATCGAGGTTTGTCCGGATAAGTGCTCCATGTAACACTATGTAAAACTCATCCGATTGTTTTGCGTCGGAGAGGAGGGGATATTTTTTTTCTCGGGCATTGAGTAGAGTTGTTCCTACTCAATTTTTGCCGCTGAAGCCGAAAATGACCTTCGTTGTCTTCTAAAATTTACTAAATTTTTAAAAAATTGATTTTGTAAAAATGTGATTTTCCGAAGGTTTTGGAAGAAAACGAAGGTCATTTTTGGCTTCAGCGGCAAAAATTGAGAGGGAGAAATTCCACTTGATGCCTGAGAAAAAACGTGTTCCTCTCCTTCTCGACGCAAAACAATCGGGTGAGCAAAAAAATTTACCTCCAGGGACATATTTCATCGTAAAAATACGCGGCGGAGCTACTATTCCAAAGGTCAACGGGTGGGGGGAAATGGGTACGCGCCACCTACGAACATTCGGCACAGCTTC
The DNA here is from genome assembly GCF_918797505.1 of Bemisia tabaci. Taxonomy (NCBI): domain Eukaryota; kingdom Metazoa; phylum Arthropoda; class Insecta; order Hemiptera; family Aleyrodidae; genus Bemisia; species Bemisia tabaci. The sequence continues at coordinate 14,159,226 of NC_092796.1, forward strand.
ATTTCTTATCAGGGTCGCCGCACAGAATTTGGAAAATGAAATTCACCGGTATTTCCCTCATTTCCCAAACACACATTTTGATGAATTCCCCGACAATTGAAGGTATGACAGATGGTTAGGTAGACATAATTGAAAATAGTTTTCAGGCAAGATTTGCTGTCCGAAACCTCAAACCCATTCTAGAGAGGAAATAAAGGTGACTTGACAATTTTCCCCTGACATTTCCAGGTTTTCCTTGACTTCTTAAAATTCCCTGACATTACCCGGCTTTCCCGGTGTTCCCTGACTGTGGCAACCTTGATGCAGTGAATTGGAGAATGAAATTCCTTGACATATCCCTATGATATCCCCGACACATTTGAGTAACATTCCCTGACAATTGAAATATGCAATTTGGCGAAAGAGACATAATTTGAGATAGTTTTCAGGCAGAATTTGTTGTTCTAAACGTCACATCCATTCTAGAAACCTAATAAAGGTAAATTAAAAAATTTTCCCTGACACTATCGCATTTCCCAGTTTTCCCTGACTTTCCAAAATTCCCTGATATTTCCCGGTTTTTCCGGTATTTCCTAGCTGTGGCAACCCTGGTTTAAAGGTCGAGGGGTGGGAGGAAGGATGTGCGCGCCACCTACAAACAATCCGATCTTTCCAACATTCGGCACAACTTCATTTCTTATATTTTTCCTTCTAAACGTTCACTCGTAGTGGAATGCGAGACGGAGAGTGGTCTGAAGTTAACACGGTGTCCAACAGACCACGATCAGAGGGCACTGTTCAGGAAGTGAAATTCCCTGACAATTGAAGATATATGACAGATGGTTAAGAAGACATAATAATTGAAAATAGTTTTCCGGCAATTTTTTTTGTTCGAAACCTCAAACCCATTCAAGAAAGGAAATAAAGATGATTAATAGCAAATTTTCCCTGACATTTTCGTCATTTTCCCTGACTTTTGAAAATTCCCTGACATTTCCCGGTTTCCTCTGACTGTGGCAACCCTGATTATATTTACCTTTCTAAATGTTCACTCGGAGCCGGATGCGAGACGGAGAGCGGTCTGAAGTTAACATGGTGTCCAACAGACCACGGTCAGAGTGGGGCACTGTTCTGGAAGTGAAATTCCCTGACAATTGAAGATATGACAGATGGTTAAGAAGACATAATTGAAAGTTAGTTTTAATATAAATATAATAGTTTATATAGTTTTCAGGCAAAATTTTTTGTTCGAAACCTCAAACCCATTCAAGAAAGCAAATAAAGATGATTATTGATTAATCACAAATTTTCCCTGACATTTTCAGACAAAAGAACGTACAAAGTTTCCACCAAAAGAGAATGAAATTCCCCGACAGTTCCCTGATTTCCCTGAGACATATCGGTGAAATTTCCTGACAATTAAAGATATGCCACATGCTTAAAAAGACATGATTTGAAATAGTTTTCAGGTAAAATTTGTCGTACAAAACGTCAAACCCATTCTAGAAAGCAAATAAAGGTGCTTATCAATTTTTCCCTGACACACTTAGGTGAAATTCCCTGAAATTTCCCGGTTTTCCCGGTATTCCCTGACTGTGGCAACCCTGAATATATTTACCCTTCTAAATGTTCACTCGGGGCCGGATGCGAGACGGAGAGTGGTCTGAAGTTAACACGGTGTCCAAAAGGCCACGGTCAGAGTGGGGCACTGTTCGGGTTCAAATTTTCCCTGACATTTTCGTCATTTTCCCTGACTTTTGAAAATTCCCTGACATTTCCCGATTTTCCCGGTATTCCCTGACTGTGGCAACCCTGAATATTTACCCTTTTAAATGTTCACTCGGAGCGGGATGCGAGACGGAGTTAACACGGTGTCCAAAAGGCCACGGTCTGAATGGGGCACTGTTGGGGTTGAGGAGGGCGAACTAGGAAGGCTAGCCGTAGCCGTAGGAGATGCTCGACCGGCCGGCGGGCGAATCGGTCCACGACCACGCGGTTCATTCATCGGAGTTGCGGCGACTGACAACGAGAGTGAGAGACCCCCGTGGCCCCCTGTCACTAGCCCCGTGCCCCTGGACGAGTGCCCCCCGCAGCCCCCGCGCACGAGTGCGTTTCTCGACGATAAATTGATCGCCTAATCTAATTGACTGCTCTATCTTGTCCCCTTATCGCGTCTCATTCTGCGCTCCCGCCGCCGCTGTTCCGGTGCGAAATCACTCCCGTGGATTCGTGCTCGTTTACACGCAAGGAAATCAACTGCTGCGATGAAGAGGAGTGCAGTGCTCTTATTTAATTTACGTCGAAAGTTCCGAGATTTGGAGCTTTTTTGTTCCAATAACTCCCACCTTTCGACCATCAAAAGTTCTGGGGCTCTTCTTGGATTTTCTTAAAAAAAATCCGAGAAAGTTCCGGAAAATGCAAAAAATCCGAACATTCCGGGTATTTCAAAAGTTCCGGGATTTGGAGCTTTTTTGTTCCAATAGCTCCCACCTAATGACGATCAAAAGTTTCGTGGTTCTTTTCAGATTTTTTAAAAAAAATCCGAGGAAGTTCCGGAAAACGCAAAAAATCCGAACATTCCGGGTATTTCAAAAGTTCCGGAAAATGCAAAAAATCCGAACATTATGGGTAATTCAAAAGTTCCGGGAACAATTCAGAAAAATCATAGAAGTTTTGAAATTCGGTCCTAGTTCCAGGAAATGGGAGCACTGGGGAATTGGAGCTTTCAATAGACCGTATTCGATGGTGGTTCGAAGTATTGTTTGGTTCAAAACAACAGAAGACAACCTCAAACCATTTAGGATTTACGTTGGAAAAGCTGGAAGCTTGGAAAAGACCTCTCCTATTAACTAAACCCACTGTGTGCCGCAGAGGCAGGGTGAGAATGTGAGATACGATACGGCAAGCTCCGAAACGCCTTCAAAATTCGCTGATACCACAGCGCGCTCAAGAGGCCGAATAGTTGCCTACATTGCGCCTAGTATAGCCACACATCCTATTTGAATCGCGGCCGTAACGTACTCACTTACCTCACGATACTTCACCCGATCAAATTAAAAAAGCAATAGTCAGCGGATTATTAAACGATTTAATGGAAATACAAGTCTGCTCGTCTGACTGAGTATTTTATACTTTCGATGAGGTTCATACATTCTGTTAGGTAGGCAGAGCAGTAGGATGTGCTCTCTTTTATATGCTTGCACGGTCCCGTTGTTGACAAACAACAAACTTTATTATTAGAAACTGGCAGAGAAAAGTTGGCCATTTGCACTAGATAGCTGGAGCTACTGCTCTCTCGTAGAATAATACGGACTTACAGCAGTTATATCTAAAGTTGTGTTAGTTTCCGCGCTTTTACTATTTTCTCAAAACTCCCATTGTAAAAGAGTCATACATAACTTTTGTTACTTTAACTTCAGTCAGATTAGATTTAAATTAGAACGGAAAAACTTAAAGGAAGCTTAATTTTAATGGTCTTTACTATTTCCTCCAATCTTTTTATCAGTACTCTAACTTAGTCGGCGCCATGCGCCAAATAGTCAAATATTCTAACTCAGATTGAAATTCTAATTCTTTTCCCAATTTCAGACAAAATAATTAATTGCTCCTGCAAGAAAAACTTTTCAGTAAATTTGCACACACAGTAGTATTTTTAACAATTTTTTGCCCCTGAAGAGACACTGATCTTGAAATTTTCAGCATGTCGTAGAAAACAGAATTTTTGAAATTTCAACATTTAAGAACATGAGAAGCAATTGAAGAGGAAGAGACAAAGAGAGTTCGTAGGTTTGATGAGTTACTTTTCCAAAATTAGTGAAAAATCGTGAGCTCTCCGCCATAAATTCACACAATTTTGTAGACCGTCAAAATTTGACAAACTGCCCAGGCATTTGACAAAATGCCTGATTTCACTATTTGCCAGTGACATATCGATTCTTGAAGGGACCAGGTGCTCCGACAAAAATTCTGTATTTTACGACATGCTGAAAATTTCAAGATCAATGTCTCCTCAGGAGCTAAAAATTGTTAAAAATACTATTGTGGGTGCAAATTTTTACTGAAAAGTTTTTTTTGCAGGAGCAATTGATTATTTTGTCTGAAATTGGGAAAAGAATCGGAATTACAATCTGAGTTAGAATATTTGACTATTTGCCCAGGCATTTGACAAAATGCCTGATTTCACTATTTGCCTGTGACATATCGATTCTTGAAGGGGTCAGATGCTCCGACAAGAATCGATTATTTAGCATAGATTTAAATGGAGAGAATCTGGGGTTGCCAAATTGCTGGATCCGCATCCGGGGGACACGGGAGTCTGGTGTGGAGGCTTAAGCCCACACAGATGTCACGAGTTTGACAGTGAGCATGCTCACGAGACTGCACTATACAAACACCCCCCTGGGTCCCCTCCCCCCGGCTGGGAAGTTGGCGTCGTTGCAACTCCGGGCGGACCTGGGCGGGAGCGGCGGGGCTGGAAGTCCTTGGAGTTGTGGGACACGACTGCAATAAGCAAGTTCAAGGTTTACGCACCGACACCGACACGATGACACAGATACCCGAGGAAAAACTCCCGCACTCGCGATCGATACCGCCCGAGCCCAATATCCCCGATCCACGTTCCTTTGTCCCGCGGCCTAGCGCCCCCCGCCGCCCCCCGCCTCCTAACGAGGCAGATTTCCACCGTTTCCTTCGTGACGTCACTGCAGGGATTTCTAGTAGAGGCTGGGCTTCGATTTAATCGATTTTTATTTTCAGCCATGATAGATCTAGTCCTCTTCGAGATCTGATTGTGAAAATTGTGGGGGAGTGTGGGGGCAATTTATGTGGTGAGTTGCTGACGGCACACAGTGGATCGAGTTAGAGTCCCTTTATACTGAGAGTCAAGACAATTCGGCTCATGGATGTCACAAACGGGAATAAAGATTACAGAAATTGAACGTTTTTCGTAATCTTTGATCGGCCCATTCTCAAATGCCTTTCTCCGTTCCTCCTCTCAGTCCGTTTGTTCCTTGCCGAACCCGTAATTCCCTGGTCCATTCCAGATTATAATCTTTGCAATTGGTGAAAATGTAATCTTTATTCCCGTTTGTGACACTGTGGAGGCCTAAAATACGGGAACCAATCAGAAATGGATTCAAATTGTCTTGACTCTCAGTATAAAGGGACTCTAGATCGAGTCAATAGGAGAGGTCGGACATTTGAAAACATGAAAAGATCGTAACTCCGTCTATAAAAATGTTGAGGTTTTAAAAGCGGTTTCATTAGTTTCTTCAAAAATTTTTCTTTTTAAAGCACCCCTTGCAACTTAAATTGTGACAAAATAAACATCAAATTTTGCGGTTTTTGTCAAAAATTTCATGTCCGACCTCTCTGAATTACTCGATCCACTGTGCGGCATACGGATTTACACTTTTACCACCTCTAAACTAAACTTCGTTTGAGCTATAGAAGTAGGTGCTGTCGGGAGTAAAAGGTGTTTAAGAAATAACTCCCATCCCATCTCCTCCGACTAGAAGGAAGATGTTACGTAATAGGAAAATTTCGAACAAAATGTTTCGATTTTGTCGAAAAAATCACCCTGATCGTTGAAATGAAACCTATCGATCGTACCCAGGGTCCAGAGTGCATTTGCGGCAAAGCTGATGAGGAATGAGGATCTATCGTCGGTAAAGTAACGATTATCAGAGGGGAGGCAACAGAGCAGGGGTGCGCTCGCTGTGGCATTTTGAAAATCATCCGTTGAAGGTTGTGACCTAAAAAAGTAAGGAGGGGCCTACCATAACAGGGTGGCACTGAACTCAAATATCAAAGCTCTTCGAATTTTCCCTAACTTTATGAAAACAAAACAAAAATCCCAAATTCGGAAAGGTGAATCACGCTCAGAGCTGCGATCAATTCTTCAAATGAAAAATTCCCTGACTTTTTTCTAACTTTCGGGACCGTCATTTTTGTTGAGGTCCCTGGCTTTGCCAGATTTCCTTGACCTTCGCCACCCTTTAAACGGTCCATTTGGCTGATTTAAGGTTGTGTTGAGATGGAAAGCTGGGTCTAGCCGGGTTTATATAGTTTTTTCGGATATGTCTCGTGGATTTTCACCGAAAAGAGAAAAACAATTAATACGTAAATGAGTCATTATAGGATAAAAAAAATAAACCGGCAGTGGCCAGAAAACACATTTTGAACCCTCCTCAATACTCTGGAGAAGCGTTGTTTCTTTCACACATCATATACAAATTTCTATTTTCGCGCTAGCAGAAAAACCAGAATCAACCAGGTCAATCGACTGTGCAGTATAAGTTCATTCATTTGGATCATCGTCTAAATTAGATTACACAACATCTTTATTCCTCCTGTAATTCAGAGTCAATTTTTCAAGAAAAAATCGCAAAGCGTGGAAGCCCTGTAACAGGATGAGGCAAACAGAAATTAGTTCCACGAAAGACTCGCGGCTTCGTATAAATAAACTTCCTTTATTATGCAAAAGTTCTGAAACGTCTTGCAAAACGTCTGAATATACGGACACTGAAAATTTTGCTTTAAAAAAAAAAAAAAAACACCTACTAAACTGATTTTGTAACGCCATTATAGTTTGTGGTGTGGTGGTAGTTGTTATGTGCAACACTCGTTTCTTTGTGTGAAACACGACGATAGTCGTTGCACATTGCAAAGCGTTGAGATAGCTGGTTCTGACTCAAATCAAGATTACCTGTCTTCTCGAGAGTGCAAATAAAACACACAAAATAATCTCCGAATGTAATACATTCTTTCTTTGTCTTTTTTTTATTTGTTGCACATTTCCTTTTCCCCCTTTCTATTTTTATTCTTTTCTCCCCCTTTTCTCCATTTCCGATTCTTCTCTCCTTGAATTTATCTCATTGCCTAAGGTGTTCAACCAACCAAACACCCGACTTTCTTCTTTTCAAAGAATTCAATTTTTCCCTGGATGGTTTACTTGCGTGATTTTTTTAGGTACACACCTTTATATCATGCGAAGTACTAACGAGTGGACATTACGATGGAAACGGAGATTACGATTCTTCTGCTGTGCTAAGGAAAAACGCCGTATGAACATTTAGGAGTTGCGAAATTTCCTCCGATAAAATGTTCTTGAGAAAAGATATCAGTATTTTTCCTTGGTATTCTTACACTATTTGGATCAAATTACGGACGAAATCCTCTGAAAAATTGAGAGACAAATGTTTATAAAGATTCAAATAAATTCGTGATTTATCAAAGGAAATTTGGCAACGTCTAGAGGCTCATGTACGGCGTTTTTCCTTAGCACGGCAGTCTTGACCGGAGATCTATTTTAGCAGTTGACACGTCATGTGTCACACCTGTTAACGAGTGTAAAATATGACAAGATTATTGTTCATGTTCATAGGACAGCGATAATACCATTCGACGCAGGCGCACCGATTGAAATCATCGCATGTTCTGAGAATTTAGTTTTTTGTCCGCCCTACGACTCGGCAGAAACCACAACAAAGAAAGATTTCAAGTATCTTCCTCTTTGGAAGTCACGTTCATCTCGGATCACTCACAATCAGCTTCAGACTTAGAGATCGATGCAGCTGATCAGCTCTGCCGTGCTGAGGAAAAACGCCGTATGAACATTCAAGAGTTGCCAAATTTCTCCGAATAAATATGTATTTTCGAGGAAAGATACGCAAATTTTTTAGCGAAATTGTCGGATTTGTTGGATCAAGTTGCGAACAAAATTATCTGAAAAATTCGAAAAATATTCATAATTTTTCCGGTAAATTCGGTTTTTAGTAAAGGCAGTCAGGCAACGTCTAAAGGTTCATACGACGTTTTTGTGGTGCAGAAACGGCATTTCTTGGTCGTTATGTATCAGGACCTCCACTCATAATTAGAGATAGAACTATCGGGTGAATTTTCTGAAATTTCTCGTTCCCAGCATCGTAAAATCATAAAGGAAATTCAGTAAAAGTATGAACGAATTCCACGCAATTTGCTGTAATCCTAATGAATCAAACGTTAGCGGAGATTCTGAGACACCGTAACGAAGAAGTGCCCTTTTAGCACCCAGCACTTCAATTAAAGGAATGTGGTAGAAGATTAAGATCAAACTTCCGCACAGAAGACGGTAAATCCGGCGAGGGCCATGATCTGAAGTCACAGGAATGTGTTCCGATTTAATTATCTTGAGTCTGAATGATTAAAAATGGAACCAAGATCGTGAAAACCCGAAGCAGTGATCGAAATTGTGTCGATAACGCGAGAATTAAATCTGAGCTTTCGGAGTACTGCAATAAGGAATAAAAGTTCTGGAAGTAGGTGACAAACTTTTCCTTGAAATGTGGATTCAACTTTCTTATCGCGGAAAAATGGAAGCTTTCACGAAGAAAGACAAGCTTCAACCCCTCCAAGTAAAAAAAAAAAAAAAAAAAAAAAAAAAAAAAAAAAGGAGAACTATTGAGAGCGTTATACTTGAGAAGGCAGAGCGGCAAGAGCTTCTCATCTCCTGGAATTTTAAATTTTATCACCACTGGTATTTGAATCACACTTATTTGAATCAACGCGACTATATACAGTGTAGTAAAAATCATGCATCTTTGTCTAAATCTACAAAATGCCTAGACCCTCGAATAGGTATAGCTGGTAGATTTTCTTTTCCTCACAAGACATTATGTACTTTAAAGGACAACGATCTTTTAAACATTATGTACTGTGGTGTGTATAATAATTTTCAAAGTGAGAAGTTACACGATTTTGGAAACACTTATCGCGTGGACACCTTCCGGCTGAACACGGACCATTTTAGGGCATTTTTCGGTCGTTAATTTTGAAGTTTCGCTTGCTGATAATTTGATCTCCGACAGCCCTGATTTAAGGTCAAAACTCAGGAACGTGAAGATCAAGGTCTTTCACTTGCGAGTGGGACACCAGGCGTTGGTATAATTAATTACAGTTCCGATTTAAGGGAACGCTTTCAAGATGACGAAAGGAAGCAAGGACAAATTTAATGTCTTGATTTCATTCGATTTCCGACTGAATACTGATGTTTAATAAACGAGCTCTACATGTTGTTGTTCATTTTCTTCCGGCTGCAGAACCACCTTCAATGGATTTCCCGAGGGAATCGATAATTGGCTGAACTGTCGATGCAATTCAAAGTAAACGTAGACAATTTGCTTTTCCGGAAAAGAAAAAGCTTCCATCTCCGTGATAAAGAACTGAATATCCTCTGACTTTCCTGGTTTTCCGTGATTTCCTTCCCTTCTGCGGTTTTATTTTCGCAGCCCACATGAACCGAATGGAGATGTTGCATGTGTGAGGAATTTGCGATTTGACTGTTGATTCTTATGTAAAAGTTCGCGAGAAACACAATGGTCCCACTGGTTTTCCCTGAAATCAACTCCAAAGCTCAAAAAAGCTCTCAAGTTGAAGCCAAAACGGAGGGGATATCCCACGCTATCCTGAGAGTCCACCTTTAAATTAAGACAACCTCTATATGCAAAGATAGGGAGTAAATACATTAGCAGGGTTGCCGTGTTTTCAGTTGTGGAGTCCCCAAATAAAGTGGCAGCCCTGCCAATGTATTTGCTCCCTATTTTTGCATAGAGAGTTTGTCTTGATGTAGAGGTGGACTCTCAGGATAGCGTGGGATATCCCCTCCATTTTGGCCTCAACTTGAGAGCTTTTTTTGAGCTTGAGAGTTGATTTCAGAGAAAACCAGTGGCACCATCGTGTTTCTCGCGAACTTGTACAAAAGAATCAACAGTCAAATCGCAAATTCCTCACACATGCAACATCTCCATTGGGACCTTGCGTCCAGCGCGAGTTGCTTGCTAGAGCGTTAACGATCAACTTCTTGGAGTAGAAAAGAGAATAAAAGAGAAGCAATAGAAGATAAGAGGAAAGACGTTCGGGGGGAGGGGGGAGGGGGAGGGTGCTGTTTTGCTTGCGGTAAGTGAACAGTAGGCACTGAGTAGGTACTACAGACGGAGTACTCTGACGTAAGAAGCTTAGCGCGGCGTCTCTCTCGGAGTAACGTTATTCTCGGAAGCAGGCAAAAATTATGCAAACTCCATGGAGACACTCCGAGTACTCACCGAATCGAAACCGCTCCGACTTTTAGGGAAAATGTGCAGTGTTTCGAAAAGTTCCATCGCGATCTGGCAGTCCTACCTCACTGCGATATGGGGATTTGCCTCACTTCTTCGTCTAACACTTAGCGACCCGGTAATTTTCAAGAATGACGTCACCTCACACCCCGAGATATGCATCACGTTGCCGCGACCTGCAGATCGCGAGATCGGGCGTCATTTGTACGCCTGGTGCCTTACTTAAGCGCGGATAAAATATTGGAATATAATATTTATTTAATCCATTTTTATTCAATCTAATATTGGTATCTAATCTCTGCAAATGATGAGTAATCTAATATTAATGCCTGATCTGTTGATGATGACGCTCTGTCGATCTGCTGCCACTGAAGACTCGAGTTGGGTTAGATTAGGTCACGCAACTAAATCAGCTTCGCAGCAATGCGGGAGGTATCTTACGAAAATGAAGGCGCGCGGTGCGCCACTACTAAGTCGCGCAGATTTTTTCTGCAGCTGCAAATATAACGATGGGGCTCAACTTTCTGTCCAAATCGATGGCTGAAGTCGACAAATGCGCTTTTCCGATTTCAACGTTGCACTGGAAAAAAAAAAACACATTGGCTCTAGAGTCCAGACTCTTGAAAACATTGATAAGAAAAAATACTCTTGATTCAATCGGATTGTTGCTTGAATCAACACGAAATCCGCTTAAATTAAGAGGCTTGGTTCTTGATTTAAGCTAGATTCTGATTGAATCAAGAGTACTTTTTCTTGTCGATGTTTTTAAGAGTCTGGACTCTAGATCAAATGTGTTTTTTTTTTTCTTCTTCCAGTGTGCAAATATCTATTCATTTTTTATTTTTTTAAAAGGAGACCGACTGTCAAATTGTCATGGAATTTAAGCTCCTCTGGTTGGAATACATTCACGGAGAATTTCAAGGAGTACAGCAAATAGGTGTCAAGGGGAAGGGGGCATTTAGGGTTGAAGCATTTAATGTTGGTGTCGTTATCTTGAGAGCTGCATAACTGTGAGATTTAAAAATTCCCTTTAAAACACCCTGTCCTCGGCCATCATTCTAGTTCATTTTTCTTCTTTTTTTTTAAAGAAAGAAAGAAAAAAAAAGACTTTTTGATTTTTAGAGTTTAAAAGCGCCCATTTCTCAAAGCAAAAACTGAAGAAAAAGAGCAGGATCTATTTGAAATTGACAACGACTGCTTTCAATCTGAAAATCATGGTGACTTTTCACTGCTGCAGTGATCGCGGACCCTTTTCTAAAATGACATTTTAGTTACTTACAAAGTCTTCTCGTAAAAAAAGAGGAGAAATCTATAGACGTTGCAATGGAAATACGCATTTTTCAAAATAAGCAATCATTAAGCTAGATTCGCGGTTGTTATTGTAATATGGGTTGATCTACGCTTAAAAACGCACATTTTCGCTCTTAAGAAACAATCGAAAAATAAACCCGTAATGCAGCATAATACTTATTCTAAGATACGTTCGGTGTCTAGATATTTGTCTACTGCCGGTAATGATTCACTTTATTGGTGATCCCGATTCAATTCAAAGTCGCACAGTAGACTCGAGTTAGGTTGGATTAGGTCACGCAACTAAACTAACTCCGCGGCAATGCGGAAAGTGTCGCACGGAAATGAAGGCGCGTCACTATAAAATCGCGCAGGTTTCTCTTCGAGCTGCCATTGATGGACGGTTTTAAAAGGTGATACTGGTTTCACCTGAGAATGACTCTCAAGCTCGAGAAAAGCTCTTAAGTTGAGGCTGTAAGGGTGGAGCACCTACTCCAGGGTTGCCACTCTGTGTGGGAACTCGGAGTGTCAAGATGAAAATTATTAGCCCCCAATTACAGCATCTGCTATTGCATACAGTCCTGTCTCTGCGTTAGGAATTTGCTGAAAATTAAAGTGGTCTCTTCAAAGAATTCAAGGGTGCTCCTGCAATATGGCCTCAACTTTGAGATATTCTTCTCAGCTTTGTGCATGGTTATTTCCAAATAAAATCAGGGATACCATTGTGTTCCAAGTGAAATTTTTCTCTAGAAAAGCTGGTTAAAGAAAAATCCCTTAATGCTGCAAGCAATCTAAATGCTAACACTGGAAATTATAGAGGTTTGCATGAACATGCACCAACTGGCAAATTTTTTTCTCAGATTTCAAAAAAGAGCAGAAAAAGTTGTTTGTCTAGGAAGTTTATTTTTCACCAGCTTTTTCAAACACATTGTTTTTAACAAAATAACCGGATCATGCGGCGTTGTACCAATCTTGCCTGGCTCCTAAACAAATGGCTTTAGGTAGCTTCGATTGTTTTTTTTTGTCTTCCAAGGAAGTGCAGTAAAAGTAATGGACTAGTGCACATCATACATCTTGCGCGCAGCGCATGCGTATTACACTTAGTCCATATCATATAGGCGATTCAGATAAGGGTATCTTTTCAGCAGAATCTTACAAAGGGGTATGGAAGCAAAGTTGTTACAGGCAGGCAAATTTGCTTGTAAAAAGCTTTAAAGATGCTTTAAAGTTCATTAAAATTCACCAAAATTTATCCAGAGATAGATTAAATTTAAAATTTCTAAAGCAGTAGCCTGTGACAATGGTGATATCGAACTATAGGAGAAAAAATAGGAAACAAGGCTAAAAAGTACACATAAAAATCCAAGACATTTCGGCTCAAAACTGAGCCATTTTCAGTTGGAACAATAAAAGTAAAATATAAAAATTCCACATAGAAGAAAGAGAAAGACTGGTAACTTGAAGATCATCGATGCCAGCACCGCTGTTCAGAAGACATTTCGGAAAATCACTCAAAGATGGCAGCACGTATCAATGAAGTAAATGAGCTGAGAGAGAAAGACCATTAGATGTCGCTGGGGAGCCTCGCTGCACCAGACTTCTAAAAAATGAGTGATGTAAGGTGCTTCGCCCACGGCATGTTAGCGCGGGAATTACTAGTATTATTAGTGAGCTTAGCACCTTATATCACTCATTTTTTAGAAATCTGGTTTAGCGGGGCTCCCTAGTGACTTCTGTGGTCTTTTTCCTCTTAGCTCTTTTACTTCATTGATACGTGCTGCCATATTTGAGTGATTTTCCAAAATGTCTTCTGGACAGCGATACCGGCATCGATAGTCCTTGTGTTATCATCAGTCTTTATCTCTTCTTCTCTTTGTTTTGATTTTCTTGGCCATCATGTAGTCTACAGGTTTCTATTTGGAATTTTTTAATTTCATTTTCATTCTTCCGACTGAAAATGGCTCAGTTTTGAGCCGAAACATCTCGGATTTTATATGTGTACTATATAGCCATTTCTAATTTTTTCCAATAATTTGATAAATCAAAGTATGGAGACCAGCAAATGTCCCCCCCCCCCCCTCCTCAAATGATGCCCCTGAAATTGTGCAACTGGCTATGATGAGCCAGTAATTCATGGACTATAAAAAATGCATTGCTTGGAACCTTGAAAGTTGTGAAAAGGGTGCATCTCGGAGTCAACACCCCACCTGCCAAGATATGGAGGCCCCCCACATCTTTGTCGTTGACATGTAATTGCTAGTTTCGGTTCAGAGTTTCTTCTGAGTTTTTTGACAGCCTCAAACGTGATACTCCTGACATAGCCTTGTGCCTTATGTGATCCGACCTATTCCTCTCAATATCGTGAGAAATATGAAAGCAAGCGGTGTAAACCAACCAGAGTAATTGGGAGTCACTGAACTTCTGACAACTTCCAAGCAAAATAAAATCAACACATAAGGTGCTGGACTAAAAATTTAAAACGTAGGGCTCACCTTGATGATATGTGGCTGGCGCTAGACTCCAACTATCCCAGAATTTTGAGATTTTCAGAGATTGCGGGTAAATCTTGTACACCACTGCTACACTGCAATAACACACAGTACTTACAGTAGTTTATATTTACTTCATCCCTTAAAAAGGGCTTGCTTAAAAGTAGAGTTGTCACTTACTATACAAGCACGTTCATAAATTCACATACAAAATGATTTCTATAAATACTTTTCTACATTAATTTCCAGTGGAAACCGAAATGAGAACACTTGAGAGAGAACGTAAACAACAAGACCAACCAACGAGATCGATCCCATGTTCCAAAATTAGATTGCAAAATTCCAAAATCCACATCGGTTCTATTCCAGACATGTTCCTAATTACGAATTTTCAAGGAAATGAATTTTTGAACCATTTTCTGTTGTTGTTTACATTCCTATTAGGTTTATGTTGTAATTTTAACCGGTGCCGGTTTTGAAATAATATCGACCACATAATATAAGTACTCCAAGTATTCAGAACCTCTTTTACCTTTCTTGTGTTAACTCAGAATGTCATCCGTAATTTCAGTTACAAGCGGTCCATTGGCAAGTCATTCATGCCCGTAGAGCATAGTCTACCTTACAGTGAAGTTTAGATTCCACTAGTTCCTGCAACTTGAATCGTAACACTGAATTCCAGCAGTCAAAAATGACTAATTGGGTCAGCAGTCAAGCAGATAAATTCAAGGAACATTTCAAAAAACACGATGTGATAAAAGAGTACCAAGCGCACACCGCCAAAGTTCATTCCATCGGATGGAGCTGCGATGGTAAACGTTTGGCCTCAGGATCCTTTGACAAAACAGTAACCATTTTTACATTGGATAGAGACAGACTGGTAAGTGCAAGTTTTTTATTTTAGTATCGTACTTTTTCATGTTACTATATATGCTAGGAGCAGGGATTTAGAGCTGAGGTTTGAGGCAACATCATGAACAGAGCGGCATCGCCGTGCAAGGCAGGTATCTGGCGCGGATTTTGATGCCGCATCGGATAGTGTGCCAAGGGATCGCATTTGCAGGCAAGGCGGCTTAACCTAGCAAAGCTGACACCTGGCATGGCTTCATGATACTGCATTCAATTTTCATGCCGGGTACCCAACATCGAAAATGAAGCGGCCTCATTCAGACATGTCAGATGCCAGCGCCCTGGGTCGGGCTGCGGGGCCGTTAATCGCACTGGCTGTCTTTTCTATCCTTCCTCGACGTCCACTTCTTAGAACTTACCAGCAAGGCATGGGCTGCCGCGCGGATGGGAAACGTAGACAAAGGGGTGTTCCGCGAATTCATCGCCAAGTCCAAGGGTCGCACACCCAGGCAGTCTTTTGGGACAGCCCCTTCGGTAATGAGGCTGGTCGATTCTTATGGAATAATGTTTCCTAATATTCCAAAAAATAAGCTGCCGTGAAAAAATAAGCTTCAGTGCTTTTTGAGCAAAAAAAAAAAAAAACCTTCACCTCTCTATCCTTTCATTGTTTAGTATCTAAGTCTTGTACTATTATTTTTCAGAATAAAGAGTTCACTTTTAAAGGTCATGGAGGAAGTGTCGATCAACTTTGTTGGCATGCCAAAAATCCTGAACTTTTGTGTACTGCTAGTGGTGATAAAACAGTTAGAGTATGGGATACCAGAACACAGAAGTGTCCTGCGACTGTCCATACAAAAGGTAAGCTATCAAATTCTTCTCACCAATTGGAAAATCAAAACATACTAAATGCTCATATAAATGAAAATAATTAAAGGCGTATTCGTCAGGTATCAGGGTTCTTGTCAAGGATCCAGCACCTGAGGTCAAATATTTTTCCTTCATTTTTATCCAAAAATCTTTCTTAAGTTTTCTTAAAGTCACCAACTAATTTCCCAATCTGAAATCTATTTTCCTCAATCTTTTTTTTTTCAAAATTTTTGTACATGTCAGCATTTTAATGTAGACTTTAAAAGTGCAGATATGAAAAAAGACTAAAATTTTGGCCTAGATACTGTAAGCGAAAGGATAGGAGAATGAGCTAACTTTTTTTTTCTAATACTTCAAATAACCCACAAGGGCTAATCCTTGCGCTTTAGTCCCGTCCCCCCTCCGTCCTTACAACCAGTCCCAGGCGACCATTGTTTAAGACCATCAAAATTTGAGTCAACTTTGCTAAAAATTGACCTCTAAAACTCCATTTCTACCACTGCAACATCAGTTTGAACTTTTTATGATCCATAAGACTCACAATCAGTGTAATTTTGAACCATTGTCTCGTTTTCCATGAAGTTGTGAAAATATTGAGAACTAGGTACCTTCATTCACTGGTGATTTCTTGTGATAGGTGGTTTGATCAATTTTTCAATTCATTCATTTTTTTCAATAATTTTTAATCAGTTTTATCTCAATACTGCGTCTGAGTAAGCAGAATTTTTTTCCCCTTAATTCTCCCGTATTTTTCATTTTCATGAACTCATCTAACTTCCTTCTCCAAATCTGACACAAAAAACCTACATGAACAAGGCTAATAGATAAAGGAAGTTCTGGGAATGAATGACAACTTCAATTGTTTCAACCCCTTTGTCAACTAAGAAACAAAAACAATTAAAAAAAATTACAAAAATCACTGACCTGGTGCCTGTCAGGAATAAGATATGAAAGGATTATTATTTATTATGGACAGGGAACAGGCCGTTTTGATTAAATCTAATCAATTTTATTGGACTATATTTTGTTTTCTGGCTTGAAACGACTGCAAGAATCCCCAGACATTTTTAACTCTTTCACCCATGTTTTTTATTTCCTTGAATATTCTCGCCATTTGATGTCCTGTTCCCTTTTCCCTCTTTATTTGGAAGGTATTTTTCATCTTCCTCACTCTTAGCTTTCAAACGTTACTTACTTCATCTTTTTCATTCATTTTTTTACACAGGTGAAAATATGTACATAACTTGGGCACCAGATGGGAATACCATTGCTGTCGGAAACAAAGAAGATCTAGTAACATTCATTGATGCCAGGATGTACAAAATAAGGGCAGAACAACAATTTGCATTCGAAGTCAATGAAATCTCATGGAACAACGATAGTAATTTATTCTTCCTGACAAATGGTCAAGGTTGCATTCATATTTTGAGGTATAATAACTTTCTTCATTATATAAAGTCTAAAACTTTCTCAATGAATTTTTTTTTCATTTTTTTTTTCAGAACTAAATTACCCCACATAGACATGAACTTAATTTGGAGGGAGCAATTTACCTGGAAAGAGAAAATCTTCCAGGGGAATGCAAATTCTAAAAAATTCAGCTACTACAAAATTAGTATTGCACTTATTGACCATTGGATTTCATAAAAATATAAAAATCTGTTGTCCTTTCCAATGCACTACCGCTTCATGCACAAATCCTATTTTATCCACTCGAATTTTGCCGATTTGTTGGAAAACCATTATTTCGAGTCATGTAAGGTTCTATCATCTTCATGTGAGCCTGAAACTGATTTTTACCCTCATCGATACCCTAATTTTTATGCTAATCAATGCAATCTGTCAAGCACCAATTTGCCCTAAACTAGACCCATTGACAAATCACTCTCAAAAGGTGAGGGTCTCTATGATGTCGGAATCAGAGCCCTACATGGTTACTCATGGATTAATGTAAGCCTATATTTTTTTTCATTCCAAGGATCAATCGTTCGTTGCTGGTGTTAAAATCTATTTTTTTTTTGGGAGCTCTCTCAAGTCCTTACATTTTCAATTTGAATGTCCTGATAAATAGATACTTAAGTCTAAGTAGATTGTTATAATGGAAAAAGGCAGCTGTGTGTTATGATTCCCTTTAAAAAAATGTCCGTAACTTTTCCGTCTTTGTTTCAGCTATCCTGATCTTGAACTTCAAAAAATAGTAAAAGCGCACCCTGTAACCTGCATTTGTATAGAATTTGATCCTCTCGGACGGTATTTTGCAACTGGATCTGCTGATGCTGTCGTTTCTTTGTGGGACGTCCATGAACTTGCTTGTATTCGAACATTTTATAGGTGAGAATTTTTTTAAAACCTGTTGTAAGCTCTTTTGCTTTGCATAATTTTAAAGAAAGAACAGGTAATTTGATTACTTTGATTTTCTAAGATAGATTTTTGATTTTTCATGTTCTTAGCTAAATTACAACTCAGTCGTTTGCTGTTGGTTGCTAACTTTAACTACTAACAACGCAAAAGATAAAAAAATCCTTTGAGTAACATATTGGTGGCCATACACTTCCAGATCAGTATGGTTCTTCCAATTTTCCCATGACAGCGGCCATGCAATTATCGCGATCATGATTGCTTGATCTGAAAGTTTCTTTACCCCTGTAAAGGACAATACTTGGAACAGTGAGGCCAAAATCGTAACAGGCCTCTTGAAATCTCCTTACAAGCCATAAACATACAGATTCAATTGAGCATGCTAAAACTTGATGAGACTTGAAGTCAAGAGCATTTGAAGAGGCATCTTCTAATTTTGGGCTAAGATAAGGGCGCTTCTCCACATCTCAGGCCTTGCTCTTATCAATCCTCCTAAATTAATGTGGTAGTAATCTAATAAATTTTTTTCTTATTTTTATAGGCTGGATTGGCCTGTCAGAGCACTTAGTTTTTCCCATGATGGGAATTTGTTGGCCTTTGCCAGTGAAGACTTAGTGATTGATATTGCGGAGGTTGAAACAGGAATCAAAGTTGCTGACGTTGTTGTTGAAGCTGCAACGTTCACCATTGCATGGCATCCCAGTCAATACCTGTTGGCATACGCTTGTGATGATAAAGTTGCGTATGACCGCAAGAAAGACTCTGGAAATCTCAAGGTGTTTGGGTTCCAAAATGACAAGTTATTCAATGTGTTCAATCCGTGATGGGTCTTTTATGATTTAAAGTAATTACTCTCGATTTAAAGTTTTCAACAAAGATAATAAAATCAAATGCATATTTATGCTTAATATTTTCTACAAGTGAATATTGTTTTTGGACTAAATATAGCAGAAAGGGTCAAGTTTATGGGAGCAATCCAAGACAATATATTATGATGGAACTGCTTGTAGGAGGTAAAGAATTTTGAAATACACCCTTTAAGTCTATTTGCCTCCCAATTCCATCCGTCAATTCAATCCATTCAAGATCAAATCTGGAAAAAATGACCTCTCATCGTGATATTAAAAATTTAGTTATTGACGAATATCCATAGAGGAGATGAATACAGGCTAGTGCTTATCTGAAACTTTTAACTGATGCTATTAGACTGAAACTGATCAGAGTAGATAGATTGCAGTTATCTTGAGTGTGTTTTTTAGTGGTAAATTGTTGTGATGCATTTTGGCGAGGCAAAATCAGAGGAATAGAAAGGGACTCTATTTCCCCCTTATCTTGGATTTTTTACACGGTCCAACACTCCAGATCAAGAAAACACTACCGTATGTTGATTCTCTCATGCTTTAAATTAGCGGGATATTACAGGTTAGAAATCAAGACAAGACTCATTATAATATCTAGGTGTGCATTTTGTATTTCTCAAAAATCTTTGTCCAAAATTTACAAAATATGTAGATTAATATGTACGTTAGGCTTTACAAAAATGTTGGTACAGACATGATTCTAAAGTTTAAAAACTTAACAAGCTCCCAACTGTTGAACAGTGTACAGAACATTCAATTTAATAAATTGTCAATTTTTTTTCCTAAAACTTAGCAGTTTTTTTTTAAAATTTCTACACAATTTTGAATTATATTGTTTCTTCTTCTAATTTAAGGTACTCCCTTAACTTTTTCAGAAACAATCCTTCCTCTCCTGTACGGTATTCTTGTCCACCATCTTGTATCCAGTTCTTCTGTTCCTTTAATTTAAGAAAATCTTGATGCGCCCATCACTAATCATGAAAATGTACCGAGACGAAGAGGATATTCCTTTCTCTGGTGGATTCTATGAGGGAGACCAACATAATTCAACACCACTGTCAATCGAATCGACGTATGCAAAAACGTCCGTTGTCCAATACAGGGTTTCATAATTGTGGTGGGATTCTTTTGTCCCACAATGCCGATGAATAGGATCGATCTCTTTTGTAAACGTTTAATTAGACTTAAGGGATTATTTATAAAATTGTTCTACATTCCTAACGTCTTAGACCATCTTGTGTCGTTGAGTTACTACAAAATTGTCCACTCAAATTCTGAAACACCGTCTTGGACATCGGACGTTTTCGCATACATATGAGGGCACTGCACTATAGAGGACCGATGCAAGACCTATATACCTATAACCAGACGACCTTTGCCCTGGCTGCTGATTTGGAACTATTGATTTCTCTTTTTGAGCAGAGCTTGAATGACCCCTATTGACACACTAATCTAAATTTTAATGCATTGCATGCTACTCTAAAAAATTTTATGAGAGGTATTTTTTCCTAGCGTCGTTTTTCTGGTGCTCTCTTTCATTTCTCACTGTCCAAGTCCCTCAGCATTAAAGACAACTACGAACAGCAGATGGCTATAAATTTTCTTTATACTTTATAAATTACCAACTGAAACTATAAATATGATTACCAAGGCTTTCTAGGAAAAGGACATGAAAAGATCTCAAGTTCACAAGAGGCTTGCAAAGCTCTGACGCAGGAAAATTTTCATTGGCGGCCTTGAAAGGTTGACACGCGACTGGATTTGAACAGAATATTGCAGTTGTGTGTTCATTTCCTATGATCGGCCCATCCACAAAAGAGAAGATCAGTGAAAAACTGATTTAACAGTTCATGATAGCACAAAATGCAAGCGAATTTTGTTTGGGCTGCAGAGAGGTCAAGATGAACTTCTCCGCAATGGTGTGTGTATCATGTGCGAGTGCGCAAAGATTCGTTGAACTCCATTATAAATCGAATAAATTCATGACGAATTCGATGGGGTGATAACAATAACACACCAGAACGAAGGCATAGCTTTTTCCTCAAAATATGGTTTCCAGTCATATGTCCTTATCCATGCAGTGTCCTTAATGGCCCCAAATTACAAAAGTCTTAGCTGCAAGAGCAACAATACAACAGCTTCCAAGAGACAAAGGTGGAATAAAACATCGAACAGAGCAACCGAGGGCAAGCTACTTCTCATTTCATAATGAATACAATTAATAATTATGTTGACCAATACAAAGCACTTGTCATCAATTCATTTTTGCAACAGTCCTCTGCAATAAGTTCAAAAATGTTTGACCTCTAAATTCGAAATTCAAGATTAGTTTAGATTAGCCACTAATTGTGGAGAGGAACACTGACACATAGTTTCACCAAAATCTAATAGTTTTAAGTACTTCCCTTCCTATCATGATATCTTAGCCTCATAAACATACACCTTGGTAATATAAACCTTAAACATTTGATGTATTAGCGCTGCGATTAGCCGCATCAAATTCTATTTTTCTGTGAAACAAGCACTCTCTCAAGCAGTCAATTGTTCCCCTATTAGATCGGAGACACGGTGAATCCTAGAGCTAATTGTCTCATACTCCATCGCAATAACAGTTAGAAGTCAAATCTCTATCTGGCACTAATTGTAATGCATTACACTAAATTTCCTATTTACAGCTGTGGTTGTAATCTTTCCTGATAATCTGCATCAAAAATTTCTCTTAAGTCAGACCATGGAGTTGTTACTCGGATTATCACAACAACAGTTAGAAGTCAAATCTCTACTAATTGTAATGCATTACATTAAATTTCCTATATACAGTTATGTAGTATTCTTTCCTGATGATCTGGATCAAAAATTTCTCCTATAAGTCAAACGATAGAGTTGTTACTAGGATTATCACCTGACATACTTAAAAAACTTTACTTAGAAACATAATTTTCTAATTGACACACGCCTGCTTCTTAACTTCCATTATAGCTCTAGAGACAGGCTGTTTTTTCTCACATTTAATCCACTTGAGCATAGATTAGGTCAAGACTAGCTAACATCATAGGTCTGATTGCGATTTATAATTGGAAAATTGTTATTTTCAAACGCTGGACCTATCGTTTCTTTAGGCATGGATGCTGAGCTTTGCGATTGTTCGCAGGCTCCTGTGTGTTGGGAAGAGTCAGATTCAGCATTGTTGGTCTCTTCATTTAGTTTCAAGTATCCTTGGCTATCTGTGAGGGCAGGAAGACTTGCTGAGACATCTCCGGATGAATTGGAAATTCGGCTGTCTGTTTGCTGATTAGGTTCATCTGAAATGAGATAGATTATCAGAGGAGCCGAAGTGCGGGTATTTGGAGAGAACTTTCCTGTTTTACACAACAACATAAAACTGATTTTTTTGATGAGACTCTAGAAACCTTTTTTGTTTTTTAACTTAGTAACTGGGACTAAAATTAAAGAGATTTCGTTTCAATTAAGCATTACCCTCAGGAGACAGGTTAATGAGAGACGTAATTGAGTTCATGAGATAGGATGTTTTTCCTCTGCGTAAATTTTGAACATTCAGTTCTTTTTTATTTCTAGGAAAAATTCTCTCATCCGTTGAATGAATACTCCTCAACACTTTCAGCCTTTCATCAAAAACACAAATTGGGATATAATTGAACTGAGGATGTGAAAAAAAGCCCAGATGTCAAAACTAAGAAAACTAGAAAAACAAGTATTATATTGATCAAATGTAAATCTTTGAAGTCAGAAAAATTGATATAGGTAGAAACATTCATACTAGATTCCATCACAAATTTTCAAAAATATCCCTACAATTTTAAACATAGGAAGGTTTCCTCTTCTTTCCAAGTAGTCATTAGATACTTTGGAAAACATCAAGATGTATAAAAACTCTACTCTATACAAAATCGGTCCTCCACTGATCCCAAAGAAACGCCCTCCTGATGACTTAAAAATCTACACACATTTACTCAATGGCTTTATCTGAAGGAATGGATTCAAGTTGCACCTATGATGGTAAAATATTAATTTAGGCCTAGCTTGTTTTCCATTTATTTCTGGTTGAGAAAAATGTCTGTTACAGAAGTGAGAATACTGTCATCACCAAGAGATCATTGAAATAAATTTTCCTCACCTTCTTTTTCCAGACTTATGTAGTCATTAACTTCTATGACAAGAGGAGTGTTACTACAAGTTTCCTTGATAGACTCCAAAGTTTCTCGACAGAAACGGAATGATGGTCGATCTGACGGAGAAAAGCTCCAACAACGCTGCATAAGTTCATACCTGCAAGATAGAAAAATGAATTTATCCACCAAAATTATAACTTAGTTGAGCTGACTCACAAAAGTTTTGGAATAATTTTCAAAAAAGTTGCATTTTGTTGCGTTAGCTTGTTTCATTGCCCTTCCGTAAAATTTTGTTTTTGCAGTTAGACTTCTAGCGAGGAAGAGTGTTTGCAAATCTAATTCAGCTGAGCTGAAGAAATAATAAATTAGAATTCTTACGGTCACTCTTTTCATGCCTTCACCGATGCTATGCCAAACAAAGATTTTATCCTAGAAGATTTACAATTCTTAAAGGCCTGGTTTAAAAAAAGGTCTGTTTGAAACAGAATTGAGTACATATTTTGAATAAGAATTGAACTTACAACTGTTCTGTAGCATTGCATGGTTTACTCAGCCGGCCACCATTCCTAACAAAATTAAGCACTTCTAAGTTTGATCTAGCTGGATATGGTCGCTGGCCTAAGGTAAGGACTTCCCAGACAAGTACTCCGAAAGACCAAACGTCTGACTGGCTAGTAAATACACCATCCACAAGTGATTCTGGCGCCATCCACCTGTAAAAGGCCAATTACATGCAATATCTGTATGATCTAAGTACAAGAAGAGAATGAAAATTAATAATAAAAATGAAAAGAATAGAAAAAGAAACTTCCTCTCCTAAACAGTGCTACTGTTGACTGTGTGAGCACATTCAAATGCTTATTAATTCCTCTTCTTTGGGACATCTATACTAACTGATTTAATGCAAGGATTGTTAAGTCCGCTCATACAAAAAAATTTCAGTGGCTTCGATAAATGTCAGTATAGAGGCAGTATGCATAATTCAACAAATGGGGCTGACAAATTTAAAGACATATATTTAATTATCTTATCAGTGCAATCTTATCTTATCTTAGCAATCATCAGTAATTTAAAAATTTACCTGGGCTATAAAACTTTCTCAGATGAATAAAATAATTTTTAACATAGAGGGGATGTTTTTTCACAGCCTTTTACATTTTAACTGGGATTAAGTTTTTTATAATTCTTCAAAAAAGTCATTTAAAGTGTGATATGTAGTATTCAATTATTCAGATTGCCATGACAGTAGTGACAGTCTCATTTAGGCAGGGGCATTAATTTTTGAGAATTGGGTAAAATCGTGTCTCAAAGAAACAATGTGCTGTAATATACCGCGACACATGTTCACCCCTAAAAATAAATTGAAGAACCACTTTGGGGGGAAAATGTGAAGGAAAAAGCATATGGAGAATACATTCGAGAGGCCCATCTTTTAAGCTTGGAATTTGCGAAGTGCCAGATGGAATTTTTTTTCAGCACAGGCTTTTCTCAAAATAAAAATATTAAAAAATGGAGGATTATTACAAAATTCAAGATAAATTGGCATATCTCACCTCACAGGTAATAAACCTTCTCCTTCTTTGCGGTAGTAATCATTCTTGTAGATATCCCGAGCTAGCCCAAAATCGCCAATTTTTACAATCCTCTGGAGTGGGTCATGAGATGATACTAGACAATTTCGACAAGCTAGATCCCGATGGACAAAATGCATTTCTTCTAGGTAACAACAACCTTTCACAACATCCAAGCTCATTGTGATTAGATCGTCTAAGGTTAGCCCCACTTCAGTTGTCTGAAAATATGATCAAAATTCCACTGAAAATACAAGGAAGCTGGTGGATTCCTCTGATGACAATGGTGGTCCTTCGTAAAAGGACTTACTTAAAGGTTCTTTGTCCTGTTTATTGGTCCCAGAAAAACGATGGACCACTCTACAAGGTACGAATTTAAGCATTCTGATACATGTTTTTTTACCAGAATTTTACGTAGAACACGTTTCGCGCAACAAAAATTACTGAAACCAACTCCTAACGGAGATATTAACATTTTTATTTTACATTGGTCACGAGGAATTCGAACTGCCCACTCACAAGAAACTCAAAACTCTTTGTCGTAATGAAGGGTATGACTATGGTTTAGACGGACTGAAACGTCTAAATAACCTTCATATGCGCACTGAGATTGTGGGAGAGCAAAGAATAAGAAATATTTGAAGGGCCGAAAAGTTTGTATTAGAGAATTTGGAAAGTTACAGAACTTATACAAGAGTTGTCACACTTGTGCCACAAGGGCTAGAGAGGGCACATCGTACATGTATGGGTCAGATGGTAAAGGACCATGAGAAACGGGCAGCACAAGCTTTTATAGACTTCATGACGTCACCGGTGGTGAGACAAGTCTACACGCTATTGGCTGGCTATAATCAGTGGAGCTATCAGCTGCAAGTTCAGTAATAAAATTAATGAGCGATTGTAGGAGATGGCTGGATGATAGAAGTAAAAAAGAGGAAAATGGACAAAATCCAGCCATCCCTAATGAGTTACTGAATATACATGAGAAAAGTTTAAGAAAAGAAAAGAACAAGTTGCAGGTAATTCAATACCTGTGACACTCTTCGTGAGTCAAATCGCGCACTGCAACGGTTTCAGCAAGCATCTCAATCGAGCAATGTTCATTTCCCACCATGTGTTGTTCAAACTACAAGCAATTTGCTATAGCTGAGCCACAGCGTCAAGATTGAAGTTGTCAGATTTTTATATCGCAGAGACTGTCATGATAACGTTTAGCGCGCGATGTGAATCACGTAGAGCAATGATTGATAGAGCATGAGTTGTAAGATCTCTCTCAGCAAAATTTATCCAACATTTAAAACCTCCGGTAAATGAAGCTTGCTGCTTTTAGATAAACTGAGCTTTTGGTAAGTCTGAAAGAAACTTGCTTTGAGGTAAAATTTGCAGATGGGAATTGACCTCAAAAACTACATTTTAAGGCTGCAATACAAAGTTTTAAGGAACCACAAAATATTTGATTCTTCAGTATTGGACCAGTTTTTTGAAAATATATGGTACTAACCGTCAGAGGTCTCTTTTGCCGCAGGTAGCAAAGGAGATCACCCCCTTCCATTAGTTCCGAAATTATGAAGGCAGGATCATTATCCAAGCAGACACCAAGAAGAGGAAGAATATGAGGGTGTTTGAAGTTGCTCATTAGTAAGGCCTCTTTGATGAATTCAGTTTTTTCATGGCCTGATGCTCTCTTCCTTAATGTCTGCGGAAAATTTAAAAAAAAAAGAAAGAAAAAAACTGTTATTAGTGATGCAAAGATGGACAGAGAAAAGAAGATTAAGGGTTCAGAGCTATAATAACACAAAGATTAAGGGTTCAGAGCTATAATAACACAAAAATGACTAAGGTGATGTAAAGATTAATTGGTTGACAAAATTTTGTGTAATAAAATTGCTGTTAAGAGAATATTTATTTTATTTTCTTTTTTGTTGGTATTTGGTGAACTTGATTTTTCTATACTGTAAATTTTCTTAAACTTCAGCTCCTAATCTTAGAGAAATGAATGAATGTGAATGTCTAAAGGGACAAGAGACCCTGGTGCTGGAAAACATAGAAGTTAGTTGTTGATGATAATTAATTGAATCAGAAAGTTGAATTAATAATTGAATAATGGACTTACTTTGATGGCTACCCTGGTTTCTAAACAATTTCTAGTTTCATCCGTCGGGCCATTGAAAAATGTGTCTTTAGCAACTCCTTCAAAAACTTCCCCAAACGCACCGCTTCCCAAGAATTTAGTAAGTGTGATTTGATCCCGTCTGATGTGCGGCAGAGACTTCAGCTGCTCTTCATCATCAAAAAAGCAATTGTCAGAAGTTGCATAAAGTATGTTGGTATTTTCGATGAAGTTTGGATGTCGTGGTAACTCTCGTAAAGTTGCTAGCTCTGCGTCGCTGCCCCTTCTGCAGGAAACTCCATTCCCATTTACAAAAATGTTATTCTTTTTCTTGCCCGTTCGCCGGAAAACTAAAAAAGACAAATCGTCATTTAATATTTTAAAAATAATAAAATAGTGTAACTTCATCATACATCTATAACTGTGACTGTCTATCAGAAAACAACCCTTGATATTAAGAGACTCAGAAAAATATTTTAGCACTAAAATGAACAAAATTCTCAAGCCAACCAAGAATTATGAGACATTAAAGGCTGCACGTCCATTTACAAAATTTTGAAAAGGGGCTATTTCAAGTTTCAATCTGCCAAGTATTGGACTCAAAATTATCTTGTTACCCACCTGTCTTTGTTTATCACCAAATTAAACTACATTCCCTGTATTGGCACTGAAATGAATTATGGAGATCACTGCAACTCATTTTTTGAGGTGAGTATTTGAGAAAGGTTTCAGTCAGAAATTTAAATTCCGATTCTTCGATCCGACTTGACACAAATCGTTTCTCTGAAATTTTTGTCACCGTGCATTAAGAACCCTTTTTCAACAGAGACCCACAATCGTCGATTTTCTCTTTTCTTTTTTAAATTTTGTTCTCTCAATTTCTGATGATTTTATTTTGTTTAAAAATAAAATATGAATAGAATACAATTTTATTTGTTCTAAATTTTACAAAAAATTCCATTGCATTCCATTTGTAAAAATAGAAACTAAGAAAACTATGGTTCCGTTGAATGAAAGGAATCAGTAATATTTTGAGTAATGTTACAAAACTGAATTGGTCAATTTCTTTCTTCACTCTTTACTCTTCACTCACTGGATGTTTCAATTTTTCTTTAAGAACAAAAAAAAAAGATTATTGCAAAGACAGCTACTCACAACGATGGAGAACGCAGATGAGCACAAGAATGAAAATGAAGAGAAGTGGGATAAAAATCCAGAAAGGTAACCCAGATTTTGTATCATGGATGATCAATTGATGATTGGCATCCAAATCGTATGAATCACTAATTTCGCTGAAGTTGCTCCATCCATACATGTTTTTAGAGCACACTCGAAACTGATACTGACAGTTCGGTGATAGTTCCGTGACAATCCAATAATTCTCTGAAACAAGAAATACTTTCAATTTTAATTCAATTTATTATGGAATCTCTTTTGTTGAACATAGATTCAAGCAGAACAAATGAATTTACCATAGCTGCAGAAATGTTGCAAAAACGCTGCAGAAACGTTGCCGCAATGTTACTTTTACCCATGGCCATGAGTAACATTGAAGCAACGTTTCTACAACCTTTTCAGGTACCATTGACTGGGCACGATCAACGACTAAATACTGTGTTTATCAATATTAAAGTCCATCTCATTATGGTCAGTCATAAATATTTACTAATTATGTGACCGAAAATAGTAAAAAACATAGTTACACTTACAAAATTTGTGGTTACGAGACATACTGTGAAAAATTTTTGATTAATAAATAAGAAAAGAATGATGATTTTTTACTTCAAAATGCATATTGTATAGAAAAATGGGTAAAAAAAATATCGACGGTGTAATTCGGCAATCGCATAACTCGGTTTGCGACGTCGCAGACTCCCTGTCATATTTTATTTTTTCAACGGAAAACTACTCAACGGCAATTCTTTAAAACTGCCGTGATTTTTCTTCGCTGTGCGAAGAAAATTCTGCAAAAACTTCAAGGAATGATGTCAATTTGTTCTCCTTTAAAAAAATAACATAGAGGTGGATATTTTCAGACACCGCAAACGAGTTATGTGATTGCCGACTTACACTGTCGATATGTACCTGTTCCATTGTAGTAAAGAGTCCAGTTATTAGAGACAAACTCGGAAGAATTGTCTGCGGTCAGAGAATTACTTATAGGTAGTGCAGACAGATCTTTCTTTTTCCCTTCCAATCTGTAGAGCTCAATTGTACCTCCATTCTCCTTTGATGATTCCCATGTTATTTTGTACACAGCACCAAACAAACTTTGAATAAAAGGCGCCCCAGGAGGACTTGGTTTATCACCTGAAAGAACAAGAGAATGAGAGTAGATACATATTAAAAGTATGGAAGTCATTTCATGGATATTCTACTTATTTTTCAAACAAAGGTTAAAGATATCATAATGTATGTAACAAGCAACACTAAAATTTTTGCTGAAAAAGCTATGTCAATTTGTATTATGTTTGGTAGAAAACACGATGGTCAGATCCGAATTTGACTTTCTTGTCAGAAAAAAGTTTTTGACGTTCAACCCTGGTACTGATTTTCAGGACATCCTTCAAAGTAAGATTGATGTAGTGACTGCATTTCAAAGATTTTTACAAAAAGGAAAGAATTTTGAATACACTACTATACTTTTTTGTACCATTTGTTTGTTCCAAAAAATTTCACATAAAATTATATGCTCAACCTGAAAGTAGCTACATACAAGGAAAATTGCAACAGTCCACAGTAGGTAACATTAAATTAGCCAGCAGTACTTTATCTGACAAAACGCAAGCCCTTTTTAAAATTAGACCTGGACTAATTACATCCTTATACGCATCAATTTCATAGAGGTCAAAATTTAATACACTCTGGGACTACCTACTTTATTTAGGCTCAAAGATTTTCAACTTGGTCGAAAATGAAAATGGAAAACCCTCAATCCCAACCAAAAAAAAAAAAAAAAAACAGAATAATTTAAAGAATGGTACATGCAGCTTACCTAGAGTCAGAAATGAAAAACGACTGTCTAAAGGCCAGATGAAAACAGGAACAAACTTTGAAAAAGTTATCGCCAATCGAAAACTGTATCGAACTTTGGGAGATAAGCCACCCAAAATATAAAATGGCTGCTTCCCTTGCTTCACCACAGGATTCCAGACATTCACTGCTGACTCGCAGAACTCTAAGACATACCTAGATCAGAGAGGTACATGAAAAATTTAAAAACTGAATAATATTTAAACACTTAGCCAAAAATATAGATTAGGTACATATTGAAAATGGAGAACTGTTAAGTTTGATAGCATTATATTCCGTTTAAAGATTTTTACCAATCGATTACTGAGCATTTTCAAAAAATAGAACATAATTTTCCTGGAATCGAGCATAGGAAACTTAAATTTACAAAAATTCCAGGAGTTTGTACAGCTCTATTTTATTGACATTACTGGATGAAAGAATTCAAACTACAAAATTGACATGGATGACCCGTTAAACCGAATTGTTTTACTTACTTCGAGTAGGGATATTCTTTTTCACCCAGCCAGGAAATATTTAGCGAACGAGAGGTGGCCGAGTTCAGAACAAGATCGTGCGGCTCAGGGTAGGTTGACACCCCGACCATGGCTGTTTCCGAATATGTCCGCCCATCATCCTCATAGAAAGTTCTGACCTAAAAAAAAGTTTAAAAAAGGATCTGAAAATTGTACTATTAAAATGAGATCTAAACTCATTACTTTCAAGACTTCAGAGTAGAAGGGGCATTGCTGATGGAAGAAGATGGATGGTCTGGAATTGGATTTTAATAAAATGCCTAACGAGCCTATCGAGATAAATTTTGAGATAAAAAAAGAACACTTATGTAAACAATGACAGTTTCACCGAGTAAAGAATGAGAGACAGTTGTCCATGTGACAAGTGAAAAAAGAGCTCCCATGGCTTTATATTTCCCCCCTGCAAGGATAAATATGCTCATGAACTTCCGACCCCTTTCTACAGCAAAATTTTCCTTTCATTTTAAGATATTCCTGAAGAACCTGTGGACCTCACTATAAATTGTTCTGCTACTGACACGATAAGATGATTTTGAGAGATCATTATGATAATAAGAAATTATCAAAATCAATAAGTGACCATCCATAGGAGAAGGAACCTTAGCAGACGTAGCCAAATTTTCGTCAAGTTGGATTGTCGGGAGAATATTTCATTTTCCTACCTGGGACTCTTCCTAGTTTACCAAAAAAAATAAGTTGTGAGTAGTTTCCAACATTATTAAGCTATCTCAAGCTGACAAATTGTAATTCGGCTAAACAATTTTGGCCCCCAAGAATAACAGATTAAAACTTTGAAACACATTTTCTTTTGACTACGTTTTTAGAACTTTAATCCTCAATCGCGTATCCATCCGTTTGATATTTTTGGGCATTTTCTGCGCGGTGTTAGCTTGAGAAAGTCTGTCTCATTGAAGAACAATTAATTTGTCCGCTTCATGACTGATGCATCCTTGCTGTGAAGTTGTGATCACTGGAAATGTCACTTTGGCAAAAATATGATGGTATGCAGAAATCGAAGTTTACCTTAATTTGATAATGCAGGTTTGGATGCAGTTTCGAAACAGTTGTACTGATCCTGTTATGAGGATAATTAAAATCCGAGACCACAGTGATTTCACCATTGTGACGAACACCATTTTCCTCTTCAGCAGTCCACGAAAGGAGAAAAGCAGGTTTAATTAGCTTAAACCTGGATGAATGATTCCATTCAACGAGAATTCGGTTGGGACTCAATGGAACAGCACTTAAGTTCTGCGGTGGTGCTGGTGCTGAAAATAAAAACAAATGGGTAGAATTTTGCACACTGTACTTTCCTGATGTGTCATTGTGTGAATGGTTGGCTTAAATTATTTGCTTTGTTTTCAAGATTCACTATTTAAACAGCCCTGCAGGGAGCATTTCCTTTTGATTCCAATTTTTTACCTAACTTAAAAAAGATTTCTCTCCTGAAAGTTTTTGCATGTAAGAAAGCCCCTTTCCGATGAATAATTGCAGATTGACCGAAAATCAAAAACAGTAGCAATGAAGATTACTTGCCACTTTCTTCAGTAAAAAATAAAAATTCGAGGAAAGATAAAAAAAATTTGTACTTAAGTCAAAACAACATACCTCCAACAGCAGTTCTAAGGACTATTAGGGGGCCCAAGGAAAGATCTGACAACCCCAAATCAGAAAAATAGTTCTGAACAGCTACTCTAAAAACGTATTGCTCATAAGCTTTGAGATCTTCAATTTTAATGACATGTTCATAGGTCATCTGAAAAAGTTTTGAATAAATGCAACATTAAAAAAGAGATCATACAATGAAACAAGTGGGTAAGGATTACACAAAGAGGCTGAATGGTTGATGAAAATTTCTTTTCTTTCGCTAAATTGTTTGATCAATTTTTTAAAAGTTTTTCTTCCCAGATTATGTTGATCACACAACAAATCGACATAAACAGCGCAATTCTCCCTAACCTTGAAAAAAAAAAAGAGCACCTCTCTGACAGCAAAACAGGACGACACTCATTTAAACCGCAATGATAGTTTAGTATGAAAAGTACAACATAAACACAGAGACAATATAAGTGTAGAATAAAACAGACAATGGCGGAGTCTCTCTACTTTTCACCAATCCCATCTTGCCCTTGAGATCCAAGCAGACTGGGACCTTTTGGTTCAGTGTCCTTTATTACTGGTTTCCATCAATGCCTCAGGTTGACTCTTGAAATACGAGAGCAGCTAAGATTTGTATGTCGAACACATTTCTACACATTTGAGTATTCCCGCAGAGTATTCATGATTCTTGATTTAGAAGGGAAGGGGCACAATGAATAAATAGGAAAATATTATTCATTGTCTTCAAAAAGTCTTACTTTTAAAAAAAATGTATCACAGCTTAAAGACTGACTTACAATTTTCCAGCAATCGCTTAGGTCGATGGCACATCTAGATGTGCTGTTATTGCTGACGGAACCATAATAAACTGCATAACGATAAATGGGCGTTGATATGAACCTGCAAGAGTCATCTTTATCCAATGTAGGTATTTTTAATGTAATTGAGTGGTCCGTTTTGTTCAGCATAGAGACAGCCACAGAATGCTTCATTGGCACCAGACACTTTGCATCTGGAAAAAAAAGGAATAAATGAGTAAAAAGTTCCACCATACGCTATAGCATTAACTAAAATTCATCACATGCACAGAAAATCTAAGAAGTAAGGGTTGCAACTTGCATTTAGAGAGTTGTCTTCCTGAATAGAGACATGAGTTTTAGGTATGATAATTTAATTTGACTATGCATTAGTTGAGATTATAATTTGTTGTTGTTAAGGGACACAGTAAGATTAACCTGAAAAAAATTTATACGCCATTTGCCAGAAGGATTAGGTAAACGATTTCTTTGTCATAGACTATCAAGTTAGATTGACGCACAAATATCTTCATATACCGTACAGCTTTGTAATAAATCGATAGGGCAACCCATTTAAGAGCAAAGTGAAAATTCACAAGGATAAATTTACTAAAAGTGATTGAATGGATAAACTTTACAGGATGCTGTGTTCTCAGCTAACTGGAAGTAAACAAAGGCTAATTGTAAATTTTAAGAATTATTGTAAGTCAAATATTTCTTCCAAGTTATCTCATGAGCTTGAGGCAAAGTTTTGAAATGTGTAAGAGAATTTGTTTTCCTTTTGTATAAGATTCTGCAGAATCAATCAAGGATTACAGTCTTGTCTCGTTCATAACATTCTCAAATGGAAAGTAAAGGGAGAACGTTGTTTCCAGAAAAACTTTATTTCAAGAATTACTAAAACGGGAAATGACTGGCCAGGACTTTGAAAAATGAAAGATGTTTCCGGAGAAACATTAATTCAAGAAATGTTATGAAGAGATATGACTGTCTAAAAAATAAAGCGGTGCAGTCACAAAAGTTACAGAAATTTAAGAAAAATAAACATCTCTATAAGAACAGATGAAATATGGTGGACTTGAATATCAAAGATAAATATTATTACCAGGATAAGGTTGAAGGTGGGATCCTACAGCTAGAATTTTGCTGATCTCAACAGATGAGAAAGAAGAGAAAAGAGGTGAATCACTGACTAGAAGACCGTCAGTTTCATTTTTCATGGCTGAATAAATTATCTGCCGGTTATAGCTTGACCAATATATGTATTTACTGTCAGAAGTTAGAGACGTTAAAGGCAAATCTGGAAAAAGAGAGAAGACAAAGACATTAATCAGAGTTCAAGTTAAGCACATCTTCTAATTTATTGATCCACTCTTCCAATGCAACACACTTGCAATTAAGTCTTGCACCCCTAAGTAAAACAGATGCGATACTTTGATTCACAGCAAATACATTAAAATAATCTTTGTACGAATGGCTTCATCTCCTACTATATAGACTTTTTAATGGCAAAAATACGATGGCTGACTTTTACAATAATCAATCAGAGTTGAATAATTAACATTAGAAGATGTATTCGATTTCTGTGATTGACACTTGTGTGGAAGAAAAGCCTCTCTCACAATTTTAAGGACTGAAAAATTATAATAAAATAAATCATATATATTTTGATTACCATTTGGCTCATTCTTGACAGAAGTGATCAGAGTGACACATGGGCAACCACTCACATCTGTGGACCAAATTTTCTTATGTTTTTCATCGTACCAGAGTACCCGAGCTTCCAGATTCTCATTATATTCTATGGATAACACCTGGCTCATAATGCTGTCGGTGGGACAATCACATGAGTTCCTCCTTTTCCTGCAAGGGACAGAAAACAAAACAAAGGTATTTATAACAGGAAGTCCAGAATTCAGTGAATTACTTATGAGAGCATTTTGTGAATTTCTTTCTTCTCTCTTTCGGCAACCCAGGAATAGCATTTTAAAGAAAAAAACCGAAGTAGGGTCTTTAATGGCCGCAATCTTGTTCCAGTCACGACTCTCAAATTGCTTCTAGATAAAAAATCACTTTTCAGATTGTGGCCATTCCTCCTCCTCCTTCTTTACCATGGAAATTCAATATTTTTAGTTTACCAAGACTTCTTAAACTTTTAAAATAATTGGCACTTTGCATTTCTTTAAGCAGTTTTGGCATAACACGACACATAACGCAATACTTTTCTTCCCTCTACGGCATGACATAATTTATAAATAGCCTCTAAGTAGATGATAATATTTGCAACTCAATACCTACACACTTTCAGATTAGGTTGCTCAGATGAAAAGACCGGAGTTCGCAAATTCTTGGGACAAGAATGAAAGCATGAAAAAATATATGTATTACACTGAAAATCTCAGAATATGAACATTTCAGTAGACCCCTCACCTGAGATTCAAAAAAATTTTTTTGCTTTTAAATATTTCTTTTTTTAAGATTAAAAAGAACCAACCAATTCAACTTACCTAGATTTCTGCGAGTCAAACAAAGGCTGAATATCTGATCCATTAAATTTGCTAGACATTAGACTGTTAGTCTTATCCTCATTTTCTTCGATCCATAGGATGAGGCTGTGAGAAGGGAAAAAAATTGAAAAATTTAAAATTTTTGAAGAAAACAAATAATATTTTCATGACTTTCTTTCTAATGTTAGATTTCAATTGAGGAAAAAGTGACACACCTATTTTGGCTTCTCTCACAAATAAGGTGACTTCCTGCAGGTTTCGACCTGTGACTTTATGGACTAAAAGCGAGAACTTTTTTGATGCCTAACACAGTAGAATAGACTGTGTAGTTGACATGCAAAAAAAAAAGATTACAAAGTGACAAACCTTTGAAGTGGAGCAACTTGAAGGCATATAATAGAGGACTGGCGACTGAATAATGATGAGACAGCTCCATTGTTTAAATTTAAAGCATAAACATGGGACATTTTTGTATCGCTTTCAGACCAAAAAATAATGCGACCAACCCAATCAACTGCTAATGCTTGCCCAGTGCCATTCAGTATTGTTAACTAAAAGAAAGGAGTCAGAAAAATATACAGATGCTCATAAAAGGTGAAAAAGTCAATCATTAATTAATTATGGGTTTCATTCTTAATTCACTCAGAGTTTTCCTTTTGCGAAACATACATTAAGCCAGCAGAATTGAGGATGAAGAAATGATTCACTTGTCCATACCCCGTCCTGGAGAATTCGAATTTTATTTTTAAATGGAGGAAATATGCCATCAAATGATGGCTAGCTTGGTTTTGTGCACGGTTATGGCATTGACTCAATCCATATGCTCCTGCTATTAATCTTTGTTTACTTTTTCAATTTCAAAAATGTGCAAATCCTTTT
This sequence comes from Bemisia tabaci, assembly GCF_918797505.1. Classification (NCBI taxonomy): domain Eukaryota; kingdom Metazoa; phylum Arthropoda; class Insecta; order Hemiptera; family Aleyrodidae; genus Bemisia; species Bemisia tabaci. The sequence goes on from NC_092796.1 coordinate 14,195,150, forward strand.
TGAAAATTGTAAGGTAAGAGATTTTCAGATTCTGACAGCAGGCTTATTATTTTTAAGCAATTTTGAAAAAAAAAACCATTCATAAATTTGCCCAAATTGTAGTTTTGAACAGGCTCATTTGCTAAACTGAGTAAAATCAATATCAAAAGGTCACTTTTATTTCTGAGAGAATGAGGGAGGAAATGCTTGTGTTACTTGAAAATGTTGTCTTACTTTTATCTTCTGCGCTGCATTAAGAGGTGCACTCCACATTATTTTGTTGTTATCAATCCAGAAGACTTGGTTCTCAAAAAAGTTTGCAGCAAAGTCAATTGCTGGGCTGGGCGTCGAGAAATGAGTAATGCTAGTGTGATTATCAAAGTCCAAACACATCAGGGCCTCAGAGGAGAAAAATAGAAGTTTTGGGAGAGGCGTAAGCTGAGATGTGTTGGTGGATACATCCAAAGTAAAGTCACTGCAACCTCCCTTGTTACATGCACTTACCTGAGCAAAAAAATAAACAAAGGGAGAAGTTGCAGGCGTCTGAAATTTGATAAAGCCCATCCCCGCTAATCCTCGGACTATTCAAACTAATTTTTCGAAGGACTGATTTTTTTTTTTTTTTTTTTCCAACACATTTCTTGTACTTCCTTTTGGCGAGCAGAGCAAACCTATTGTAATGACTCCTTCCTAATTCTTACTGGTTTGCTTTCGCAACATGCACTCATACTTCTCTGCTCTCACCTATGCTGTATAAATATTTAATGTACCATTTAATTTCAAAATTTTGTTTACTTCATCATATCTACATGTAAACAAACACATTGTTTCATTCTTTATTAAAATATGGAGAGAAAAAAATCTTGAAATGCTAATTGTGGAAATGCTATACAATTACACAAAAATTTCAGCGTCCTAATCAGTTTTTCAAGTCTTGCAAATATTCCACCTTCCTTAATTATATTAACTGATAGCGAGATTTAAACATACCGGAACAGATGATATCCATTTCTGTTCACATATAATAAAATTTAAGCTAGGAAACTGCATACTGCAAAAATAAATGGTCACTGGTTTAAAAAAACAGTAAAAAAAAAGAGTGATTATAACATTGACCTTACTTGAAAGTGAACGGTTGCATTGAATGGTATTTCAAAAGTGGAGTATTCGAGAACGTCCATGGACACTTCATGATTCATTTTGCAATCACTTTGATTCAATGCATAATAGTAGAATAATCGGTAGGATGTAATTTCACCATTTGGAAACGCAGGCACAGACCATCGAAAAGTCGTTTTTACATTCTGTAAGGAGAAAAAAATAAGATTTTAACCAATTAAAAACTGCTAGCGTACTATGATAATTAAAAATAGAGTTTTACACATTAGCCTTGGATCGAATTAATCGATGGACGGTTAATTAAAGTGAGTCTAGGCTGCAGCTAGTCTGATCATGGATCTTTAAAGAATATTTTCTTTAAAGAAACGTACCACAAAAGTTTTTAGTAAGTAATTTTTTTTTTAAAAATTCTAGGTAACTGCTTGAATTATACTATGTACCATGAGAAAACTCAAACATTCAAGTTTGTATTACTCTCTTGTAGCCTTTCATGGTTCAAATTTTGACCATTTTTTAACAATAAGCAGATTAGACTTTTAAAAAAGAGTATTTCTGAAAACTCTTTTTGTAAATTCAATCATCTACAGTTGAAATAGTGTATTCTCCGGATATTTTTCCACAGCAATTTCTGGCACCATAAAAAGTTCTCTCTTCAATTATTTTTATTGGAATGACGTTTCCAAAATAAAGCCGGTTCAATACAAAAAATTAGGTCACATAATTTTTATAGGAAATGGATGATCAAACAAAGACTGGTGCATTCCTGTCAATGAATAATTTCTTATGGAAACTGAATAATTTTCTCCAATTGATTCACATTTGTTGCCCGTCCTGAGTACGTAATTAGAGGTGTTGTCACCTGAGTTGACATTTATTTACTTTCCGTTTGCAAATGACTGCGTTTCAGTCGTCGAATAGGAATCAGGGAGTGACCACTAACAACGTTGCTGCCATCGAGCTGCTGTCAGTCCTCAATCAGCAGTCACTTACAAAAATTGCTGTTGCCTGCAAACCTTGCTGTTGCTTTTGAACCTTGCTGTCGCTTGCTTGCTATCGGCACCTCTAATGATGACTGAATGGTGTCACTTCAAGTAACACTTTAAATTACAAGATGACATTAAGATATTGAGGGCAAGATTTTGCGTTACCTTAGTCATTTGAAGAGGACTATGCACGTGCTCCACAAAAATTCGAGCGTTGAGGGGAAGAGAAGGAGCTGATGGAGGTGAGTGGACAACAGCATGGGTAGGATTGGAAGAGGCCCAATACGTAAAAGCACGAATGCTAATTTTTAAGGGCGTGTACGGACGTACTCCCTCATACGCCAAACATGGACTGGTTAATTCGCTCTGGAATAATAAGTTCAAGAGTGAACAATTTTTCAAGGATTGACAAAAATTAATCAAAAGGGCCTACAGAAAATGTATACATTAAAGCACTCGGCAAAGTTTTTTTAATCAAAAGTTCATGAAGAACGAATCACATGAAAGGAAGTCTTGAAATCAACTCTTTAACCAGATATGAGCATTTACAATTAAAATTGATCAAATGGCAAACCTACTAATGATGTTACAAGTAACTTCAATTTGATCTGTGTAAATATTTGTTCAAGGGTTGATTTCCGATCGCCTTGAAAAGTTTAAATCGTTTTCTGTGGAAAATTTTGAAGAGAACATTCAGGAATTTTTCTAGTTTAGACCTTGTCTAGTGGCCACTTGACAGACTAATAAACTTCACGTCTCTGTTTCCAGCATAATCAGATAAAATTCTATACTTTAAAAGGTAATATTCCGTCAAGCAACAATGTCAAAACAATAGCTATGATCATTCCTCACTTCTATCTGCCCACATAATTTGCCTCAGAGCCATCTATGGATAAAAAATTTCAGCAGCTCGGCTTTGTAATATATTGAATCCATTACAATAATTTTTGTTAGAAATGAAACTAAATGAATAAATTTACCTCAAAATCTTTGTCTTGATCCTTGATTTTGATCTCATAAAATAATTCTCCAAAATTGATATTGACGACAGGATTCCAGGTTATGTTAAACAATTTGAAGGTTCCATCCACTCGGATAGAAGTATTATCCACTGAGTCCGGTACAACTTTGATGGAATCTAGAGTGAAACCAGCTAAAATCAGATTACATTAATATGCAAAAATTATTCAACTTTTACTTGAAGTTTACTTAAAGGGATTAAAAGTAGCGGAACAAAATTTCATTGTTGAACTAACTTCAAAATTTTTGAGTTCCTTTAAAAATTTGATTTGTTTTGATTTTAGAAAATACAACATAAGTATAGAAATTGAACAAAAGTTGCAGTATTCTGCAACAATCATTGAACTTAAGAAAGACGCCAAGGGGAATTTCAACGGGATGTCATTGAGAAGATGCACAAAAGTTTTACATAGTCTCTTCATTCAAACATCACTTCATACTGCCATGCTTCAAATTTAAGAATTTTGAAACGAGAATATTTTCATTCCACCTTTCATTACCACACAAAACAAAAATCATAGTATATCAAAAGTGAATGAGAAACTATAATCAGGATGTTAATTGCTTTCTTGAAATTTTTGACAAAAAATACTGAAAGGTTCTTCTGGCGGTTAAAAAAATAGGGTCTCGAGAAGGTAAACTGCTTTCAGTCACAAGAAGAGTGAAATTTACCAATTTGATAATAAAAGCTGGATATTATTCCATTTAGTCTTCCTGACATTTATGACTCATTTGCTGCAACACACGATCTTTAAGAATGGTTCTACAACACAGAATTATACAATTAAATTGAACCTTCTGTATTCTATTTCTTATCGATCAGGTTAATTTTCTTTCTTTCTCAGAAATCAGCTAAAGTATCTAAGTAAGGACACAAATTCTTCAAGCTGTCAAACAAATCCATATGAATAATACACTTAAGAGATAATTCAAGAAGAATATTTATCCTCTTGTGAATTAAAGGGAAAACTCCGGTGATGCACAGTAACTAAAATTGACATGTAAGAGGGAAATCCAAGGAAAAAAAGGCTCTCACAAATTTTAGTACAGAAGATAAAAAACGTGATGGCTAAGACTCACTCATGATTTTATATTTGGCTACTTCTATCAGGAAACGGACCACGGAGTACCTCAAGGTAAATTTCATGGGGGTCAAGCTTTACATAATGAGCAAGATTGTACACAGAATAAAACTGTAACTGACCTGGAATAGTATGAACGTTGGGGTCAAACACATGAACAGTATTGAGATTTGAGAGGGCACCTTCTGATATTACAGCGGTATTTTTGCACGCTTTGTCTCCAATTACAGTAGTGTTGGAGTCTTGAAGCCATAATAAATGTCCGTCTAAATACCTCAGTGGCCCTAAAAACATCAAAAAAATTTTAATAAAAATTTGATAATCAATGATTCGCAGTAACTTTTGTCTGGACCCCATGAGGTGGCGGCTGAGGAGTGGAGTCAGTGACTGGCTTAGGATATTGTTTAGGGGTTAAATCTTAGATAAATTGGCTCATCCACACAACCCATGGTCAAGAAGTAGCCAATCAACCCTTAAATAATACACCAAGTGGCTCACCTGACTCCGCCCTTCAAACGCCACTGAATAGCTTGAGCAGCAGGTTGAACAGTTTTTCCTCAAGCCAAGTAATACCCCAGACCCTCACTGTAGACTTGATCATTTTATTATTTCATTTATACTTAAAGAGTGGTTCACTATTTGTGTGACTTATGTATGAGAGAAAGGAACTTGAAAGTGCCAGAAAACTCTCTCTCTTAGTTGAGATGTTGGCACCAATATTTAGAGCTAACATTTGTTGATCCAAGTTTAAGAAATGTCTATTTCATAAACTCAGAGGTTTGCAATTTAAATAATTTAGTTTTTAAAAAAAAAAAATTAAAATTAGTCTAATAAGTCATGTTCAAGACTCAAAATTGTCCGACTCTGATTATATTTAGCGTCATTTTGCTCCCACAATTGATGTTAAATTGATAAGACCACTTGCGACTCACTTTTTAGGATACTAACCAGCGTTTTCTGATGAAAAATCGAAGTCTGATTGTTCACCTAACTGGACAAAAATTTCTCCCATTAATACTTTTATGAACAAAACTAGCAAGCCATCTGTGATCAAACAGAAGAATTAAATAGTTTAATGAAAAGACTTAATTTTTGCAGTTAGAATTTTAACTGCAGCTTATAATTTCTCTATTTACCAACTACTCAATATAGTGTCCTGAAGATTTTTGTGATTTTTCTTCCTGTTCAAAGATATTTTGTAAGCATTGTACGTGATAAAATTAGCTCAGTTTTTTCAAAAATTAAAATTAAGTCAGAAATTATGAAACTTTACAATCAAGAAATAAGATTTCAAAATTTATCTATCGATAAGTTCTTTGAGGATTTGGTCAAATTCTAAATTCATTTAATTTCCTAACAAAGGATCAATAACATACTAGATACCCCAAAATTCAAAATGTTTTGTTGAGACTACTGAGAGAATTTTGATTGAGGCTTTGATAAACGTTTAGGAAGGACAGAGACTTTTTTTTTAACCCCACCAAAACATACTCCAAACATTTACCTTGTAAATTTGAAGATTCTAAAGTTATGACATGAATAGGACTGATTTGATCATTCAGTGATGGATCTGCCATGAATGCCTTGAAAAGAGAAGATCCTTCATAGCTGCGCACAATCCAATAAACTGAGCGATCTTCCATGTCTAGAGTAAGTCCAATCACTATAAAAAATATTAAAAGGCAACATTGAAATCCTCAGCCTCGAAAGGTACGATGAGGATTGGATTTGAGACCTTAGGCACAATCTCAACAAATATCAATGATGTATGAGTGCAGAATTTTCCAAGCTTCTACTTTTTCACACGCCCGTCAGCTGGCTTTCCACATTTTTCTCATTGAATTCCCTCAAAATTTCTGACCAACTTTCAAAAAAGATGACCTTTTCCTTCTTTATTTCCTTTGATTCCTCACTTTTGGAGCTTGACAAATTTTCCTCCCCCCTCATTTTCATGTCCTCGCCTGGGCGTGTGATTGGACATTTTTTGCACACCTACAATAGTGAGTGACTATGACTTTCGTAACTTTTTGATTAAAGACAATTGGAATAGACATGGTCATATTGAAGTTACAGAAATTCAAATGGAAGAAAATCACCGCTTTTGGGACTGTATTACTGTTTAATCAGTAGCTTTTTTTTGTGCAATTTAGACGTCTAATATCATCATCCATGAAACGATACCGCCCAAGAATAATTTGAAAACTCTCACAAAAAAGTGGTGAAAGTTTTTTTCTGACATTTCAAATGAAGGACAAGTGGGTAGCAAAACTTTCAATTCCTACTATAGTGCTATCTTATAAAATTCTATTTCGTGAGAAGTCGGATAAATTGTTAAATTCACAATAGAGATAACATTTTCATCCTTAATTAATGTTTGTCAAAAAGGCCAGAGTGGCTGTTTTGTTCCTTAGATAATAATTGGGGATTCCTGGATACAAAAAAAGGGCTTCTTAAATCCAGTTTTCCAGAGTCTCTGTTGCTAATTTATGTCTTGTAGAAGAATCTATTAGGCGATTTCTATAAAATGATGGTTATTTCATAATGACTCCACTAAAGTAAAACGTAAGGAACCAGTTTTACCTCTCCTACCCGAAAATGGTTCAGACGGGTAAAGGGAGCGTTTTTTGCGGCCATTCAAGTGGGCTATCTCCACTGCATGACCTGTTGACCAGTACAGGTAACCACCAACAGAATCTACGTTGAGCTCTTTGGCAACGGTGAGAACAGGTAATATCTCTGGCTCGCTTCCATCCAAGTTACCACGTGTCAACTGTTAAGTAAATAGAACTGCTATTAATGAACAACACTAGTAACATTAATACATACTATTTAGGATACAAAAGATTATTTTCCATCAAAAACTTGCCTTTTGCATGTTTTTTGGTCTCCTGAAAAATATGCCTCCATGCATAAAGGTCCCTTTTTCTCAGGATGGTCATAGTTATTTACTAAGCTTTGAACACTGCTACATTAACAGGGGCCTCCTCTTAATGTAGCAGTGTTCAAAGCTTAGTAAATGAGACTCCGCAAGGGAGTGGTACGTATTTGAAGGATACACTTTCACACCGATTAACAATAGAAACAAATAATCCTCTCATATGTGGTAGGTCATAAAATTCAAGGAAAATGAATAAAAAAGGTTGACTTTTTAGTATACAACCATATAAGAAAGATACGCATAATGGAAAGGAGAAAAACAACCAAATTACCTTGACTTGTAAATACAATACAGCCAAAAAAAGGTCATAATTGAAAGAAATTAGCTTTAAGATGTTTAAAAAAAATTAGAACTATGAGAAGACCACTTCAAGTAACAGCAAGGGATGATTCTGTGCTTGGAGCCCCATCCCTCCTCGAATCTCATTCCTCACCAGCTCCAAACAACAATTATTTGAGGCAATCAGACTTGGGTCGCCTAGCTCAAAATTGAATCTGGAACCTCCTGATCATAGAATCTCACACTTCACTGCCGTTGTCACAAACTTGGAAATGTTAACTTTTTGTTTTTCCCTTCTCTTTCTATCTCTCTTTTCTGCTTGTTTTCGCTACCAACTTACCCTAAATACGCATTTGTGTTGCCGTGTTGCTGCCATCGCAAATAAAGATTTATCTTATCTTATTAGCTACATAAACCACACCACAAAAAGCTGGCATGCATAAACTCGCCAAATGGGACCTTGATATCAAAGAAACTATGATTGTCATGTTAAAAGTAAGATCAGATTATGTTAGCTGTCATTTTATTTATTACTGTAATCAGCAATATACTAGTAACTCACCATTTGCTGTTTGGGATTAGACCAATAGAGCCGATTGGCAATCCAGTCTATTGAAATGCTGCCTACAGAATCGATGCCTTTTAACTTCCCACTGGTCTTGTCAGTTACATTAAACCAGTGAATATGACTAGTATTTGATACCAAGAAGAGCTTGTCTTTGATCCACGCTATGTCATTTACACGGTAATTTTCATACCCTTCCTAAAAAGGAGAAAAAAGCAAGAGTTTCAATTTATAATTCCAGAAAAAGGTTCAAAATTTCATTTCTAATTTATGTTCGAAACATCATTTCAAAGCGTTATTTCAATTAAATTTTGAAACGGAGTTCAAGAATGTCTTTCCGGGCACAAGGTTTGGGGTTTCAATTCCCTTCAGAACATTTTAACCGGGGACAACGATAGGTGTTCATCAAGACTCAGGAAAAAGTAAATTTGAACCTTATGGAACACAGAGCTTTAGCTCCAGTCGCTGGAAAATGTACTGTATTCCAAAAAATGTGTTTCATCGCAAAACTCTTTAAGTCTTTTATTATTTACCTAAGAGGTATGGGCATTAAAATATCAGTTTATTTTACAGGTAATAATCTGCAGGACATTGTTACCTAATCGAGTATCGATGGGGAAACTCTGTAACCACAAACCTCTGTTTGCGGTGTTGCAGACCTCCAGTTATACTTTATTTTTTTAATGGAAAATTATTCAACATCAAATCTCAAAACTTTCGTGATTTTTTTTCTTTCTGTGAAGGGAATTCTGTGAAAACTTTGAAGAATAATAGTGATTTGTTCTTCTTTGATAAATAAAAAGGGAGAGGAGATTTTAAAACACCGCAAACGAGATTCGTGGTTTGATGGTTCCACCTTCGATACATTAATTAGGAAACGAGTTATGTGAAATTCTGTCAAATTCACCTACTTTTAAACTGTCTTTAGTGATCAATGTTGTCACATTGTCTCCAGTAACATCAGAAGAAAGCAATCCGTGAGTAGTGGACCAAAGTATAGAGGCAGATCTGGTCATTGTCTGCCCTTTGAATTCCTCCGACCATGGTCCTTGACCGGATGATGTTACAGCTGCAACTTTGATACTGTATTCCGTTCCTGGAAGTAAACTTGTGATAATATGCTTTGACACATTGACATTCCAGATTTTGAGGATGTTGTTTTTATGTTTCACGCACAGTTTGTAAGACCATCCTTGCCAAGCTCCTCTTCCTAAGGAAAGAAATAAATCGAAATCAGTGATTAAAAAATCATAAAAATCATGTGTGTAAACTATTCAAAGTAATATTAGTGGTAAAAAAATTTTAAAATATGTTAAGTTGTAGGGAGAAATGGTGCCTATCCCATTCTTTTATCATAGAAACAAAAGTAAATAGGGTTCCTTCTCTTTTAGGTTGGCGTTGCTGTTGACTCCATCCAATCTCTATATCCTCGATAAAAATGTTATGGAAAAAAAAATCATTCAAATAAGGTAGCTTTCTGTGTATTTACAGGAGGGAGGAATCATACTGTCATCTAAATTTATAGATGGAGGCTGAAATGGTGAGCCTCATTGTCACTAATGATACTTAAAACTGTACAAATCGCATGATTTTTCAGGTTTTTTTGCAAGCGCAAAGTGTTAATTAACGTAAACAAGAATCGTTATTTGCTTTTTGTGAGCAGAATTGGGTAAGTTTTCATGCTTTTACAACAGTCTACCCAAAATTTTGATGAGGAAAAAAAATTGTCTTGCTTAATTTCACACCCTGTCTTGTGGTCCATTGGTCCAGCTGGACTATTTAATTTTAATTTTAGCAGAGTGATATTATAAGCTTTCAGACAACAAATTACCTTTTCTAATTTGAACAGCAGATTGCAAAGAAAAATTACCTGAGTGAACCCTAATTGTATGAAAAAATTCCTTATTGCATGTTGCTGATGTACACAACTAAAATGCCGTCAGACGTTTTCATCCTATTTTTTGGCTTAATATCCCTCAATTTTCAGGGAAAAATTTTTCACTAACCAATGGTAATTCATAAAAAATTAGAGATTAAATTTTTTTTAAAAGACCGCTCCTATTTCATAAAAATACAGACAAACCTTGGTTGCTTAGACGACGGGGCGGCTGCCAAGACACTTTGGCAAACGTTGAACTCATAATAGCTTGAACACATTCTGGGGCGTTTACAGGAACTGGGACTGGTTGGGAGGATGGAAGATTCACCATGATTGCTACAAGAGGGAAATTTTTCAAGAACTCCTGGAAACCGTTGTGGAAGAAACTTTTCAAACCAGGATGATATTCCTCTGTTAGGATGTTTTCTCCGTTGGTCCAGTAAAACAAATCATTAGCCATTGCCAAAGATTTTACGTCTTGGAATTGTGGTCTTTGAGTATTCTTGCGCAGGTCACTCACTCCTTTTCTAGAATTAACAGATGTCATATTAGATAATCCAAGTATTTGAAGTTGCTAAAGAGTCTTGAAGAGTTGAATGGAATCCATCGCTACAGGTTACACCTCTTAAATATGGATCTGCAGTTCATCACAAAAACCTCAAAACTTCATTTTAAAACTTAAAAGTAGTTTCAGACTTAATGTTCTTACTATATGAAACCTAATATCACTCAATCTGACATTATTTTTACTATGGGCTCTTGCTGATACAACACAACTTTCCATTAATTGATCTTCCTTTTCTACACTGACCCAAGCTAATTTGTGATTTATTTTTTTACATTTTTTCATGCTGCTGGTCTCTAAAAAAAAATTTTAAGAAACTAAATTACCTCTGTGATGCAGTGAAATTGTTTCAGAGAGATGCAGAAATCTCATAATGCAATTTTAAGAAGGTTCAGGTGGATCTTTAGTTCTTCGGAAAATGATTAGATGGTCGACAGATTGATAATTTCTGGATTTTAGGGCACTTTTTCTAAATTTTCAAGGAAGAAATCACGCTGTTGAAGGTCAGATACTTGTGCAAAAAAATCTGACCGAGAAACACTTTGAAATAATGCCCGTGGCGACTGACGCCCGTGTGACGTGAATAAGACGAGTGAACGTTTCAAATTGTTTTGCCTTCCGATTTGCAATCTTCACTCAACACTTACTTTTATAGCTATTTCAAAATGTTTCTTGGTCGAATTTTGTGTACAAATACCTGATTATAAAATTAATTAATCAGAAATCATTGATTGATCGATCCACTATTAATCGTGATTCAAACCTCAGTGCCTTGGGCACAAAGAGGAGCTTTATAAAAAGACAATTCTTTGATTTTAACATGTTTCGCATACCCGTCGAAAGAGATTGATATCACAGTATTGTCATTATGAACAGGGGCAATTAGCTGGAAATTGGTGTAATCAACTATGAAGACTCCTAGATTTGGATTCTCGTAGATTTTTGTTGGTTCAAAAGTTTCACTGGGATTCATCCCAATATCTGCCAAGTCAAGACGGAAGACGCCAATTCCTTTGACAGCCCAGAATAAATATCTGAAACATATTTAATGTGTTATTGAAGAAATCACAACATCGGGAGAGGAAACTGAATTAGAAATTGTAACCAGCTCATTTATTGAATTGAATTTGAAAATGAACATAATTTTGTGCTTTCAATGGACTTAGGCAAGAATAGTGGCAACGGTTGCCTCAAGCTGGTTCTATAGTAGGAACTAAGGGGGGTGGGGTTCTACCTGAAAGTGCTGGATTATCACTTGTGTGGTTTTTGAAGTAGTATTAGTAATAAAAAAAAAAACCCAAAGCATCCATCCTCTCTCATGTTTTTACAAATCTGCAAAAATTAAAAAGATGACAAGGCACTTTTTCCATAGGGGTTAATTCAAGATAACATTGGTCTAAGAAGAAAAACTACAACTGTGAGTTACCTATCATTCCTGCCTTGCTATCAGCACTGAAACGAGACCTTTTTTCTTCAATTTTCCCCCTTTAATTCTATTACAATAGTTCCATGTTGTTACTCTTACATATGGTTGCATGCATTTTATAAAATTGCATGCCATTTTTTATCATAGAATTTCGATGTCACAGTTTTTGTGCTCATGCAGCATGGGAAGCGGATAAACAGGGATATCTTCCTGCTGAGTGGTCAAATAGGCTGGTTTCAAATTAAATGAACCCTTAAAAAGACTGTCTTCTACCTTGTCTTTTCATGCAAAAATCAACATCCTGTACATTAAATTGCAAAAGTGCAACCATCAACAAGAAAAGGAACCTCCAGGTCTGAAAACGCCAAGATTAAAAGATTGGCACCATTGCTAAAAGGTGCGATACAAACAATTAGGCATTTGAAATGCCCAACGGTGTCAAGACAAAGTAGAATTGCAAAGAATCTAATTTTGCAATTCATAAAGATAGTTTCAGATGAAAACTCTTAAGATTTTTGTCAACCTCATTATATGCTCAAAAATTGGTAGGTGAAATTGCAAGAATTACTCTTTCTATTAATGCAAAAATGTACAATTAGCTTCTCATTCTTGGTATGCTACAAAAAGTTTCCGATTGAAAAACGGAATTCAGAGTATTCGACTCAACCTGACGAGAAAAGCTTGTCTAAAAAAGTGGCCTCCATGCGATGAGATCCCTTTTCACTTGAACTTAATGTCCTACGGATGTCCCACCCTATTGTACAGATATCTAATGACAATATAATAATATGTAAATATAAATTTCAAGAGATTGATTCTGAATTGTAATACCACACCCATTGTAAGGATCGATTTCAATATGATCTGGTTTTATGGAGAGTCCTGAGACAACGACCGTTTGATTAGAGCCATCCAAGGAGCTCTGGATAATTTGATAGGATGATGAGCTAGAATTGAGACTAAGATTCTGGAGAATGTACAGGTGGTCATTTAACCAGTCAACACTTAAATCTAATGGACGAGCTGAGCCTTGAGAGAAGATTTCTACAGGGTCGGCAGAGTGACTAGATGAGCTCATAAAAATTTTTCCTGACGAATCAGACACAAACAATAGTTCTCGATGCACATGGATTCCTACTCCTATAAAAACAGAAATATGATAAAATATTAAAATGACCAATAAAAAAATGCAAACATAATATACAATATTAAGAAAAGAAATCCACTTACTTTCAGAGTTTTGATAAGGCACTTAAGTGCAGTTTATGGAAAAATTGAGATATTAATGATTTCAAGTAAAACTAGTTTTAATGCATGTTCTGAGAAAAATTCAATCCTGAATTACAATTTTTAAGCACCAAAAGTCAGTTTGAACTTCCTTTTCATCATAAGGATCCATGTAATTTTGAAACTTATCAAATACATATTTCTCGACATAGCAGAAACTGCACTTATTTCTTTTTCTTCTTCTTTGTATCTCTACTGCTGGGACAGATACATAATTGCTACATCTACCATTTAAAAAAATGGTTCTAGTGGTGAACTCACCTTTTATGATGTTTTCAGTCCTGAATAAAACTTCTAAATTTTCGAACATATCCTTTGCACCATGCAGACTTTTTTCAACAGTATGATAAGAGGCAAGAATTAGAGTGGGTACATCTGATCCTCCGGCATCTAAATAAAGGGGCAAAAGCTTGATGAGCATCCACATTCAAAGCATAACTTACATAAGTGATAGATTAACAATTCCAATTTGTGTATAAAATAAGGATAAAAATTGAATGAAAATTTCACTCTTTTTAACAAGATTTAAAAAATTTACTTTGGTCATGGCACTGATCAGTAAATTTTATCATAGTAGGTCAGGTATGTAGGTATTGATTTGTATAAAAAAGAGCATTTGTATTAACTTTTTTTTTCCTTTACAAATTTTAAAACGTTGACCTAAAAAAAACTTTAACACCTATGGGTACCGATTGCTCTTGAAAAAGATGATGCAGAAATGAAGATACCTAGACTTATTCAACGCCTTGCACTCTCATGATTTTCTGTCAAATATAAAGAGAATGGAAAAAATGCCACTACATTAGTACACCAACGCAATACGCAGAAATTAGAGATTCTCAAGTGAGCGCAGATTAGTACTCATTCTTTCTAAATGAAGAGACAAAGAAAGACTGGACAAGGCAAAGGGGTTCTTGGGAACCTTTCATATACCTTAGAAGCCTTTTGTTAATTGAAATAAAGTAAAAGCTAGTGGATATCTATTAAAGTGCTTAAAGTGACACCTTTAAAAAAATAGCACTTAAAACTTTGTTAAGGTAAGGTTCTTAAAATCCTTTGCTCTTTCAAATTTTCTGAGCACGGTTTGTCACAAATAACAAATCAACTATACCACTTGAAGCCGCTGGAGTGCATACAATGATTGTTGCAGATGGTCCTTTTCCAAACATATTTCTCATGGCGATGGAAACTGAATAATTACGCGATGGAGTTAAATTTTCAAATGTACAATACGTATTATTTTGACCTGCCGGGATGTCCTGTTGGGCAAACACAGAAAACATAGTAAAGAATCAACATTAGACATCTACAGAAGGTAAATATACATTAATTGTAAGTGGCCTCAGGTGCTTCCAAGAAGGAAAATGAAAGAAAAAGAAAAAAAGGAAAACGAAGAGAGAAAAAAATGATGCACATTTGGGAAATTTTTCAGCACCTACACTTTCTTTTATTCCTCTTTTCACGCAGGCGTTTCACCTTGTGTGCTTGACCAACCCCCGTCCCCCTTCAAGACACCTTTTGACCCTCCCCCCTCTCCCCGTGGTGTTTCAGGTAACTTAAGGAAAACCCCTTGAGGATGGTGATGCACATTAAAACTTCTTTTTTTTAAAAAAAAACAAACAAAAAAAACAAGTGTTTTAGGTATCTTATCCAGCCACTAGCCCAGCTCACCCGTTCCGCCCGAGATCTTAACATTTTCAGCCATTCTGACCGCGCACATACTGCGCGCAGCGAGATTTTCACGAAAACGCGGAAAATTTAAATTGACGCTTGGTCATACCACGAGCGTCTCTTTTCGCGCCAGAGCCACAGCGCACACTCTGCGCGCAGCAAGACCTCTTTCCGCGCCAAATCCACCGCGCACACTCTGCGCGCAGCGGATTTGGCGCGAAACGAGGCCACCTCAGAAACGCGGGAAATTCAAAACGACGCTCGGTCAGTACACGAGCGTCTCTTTTCGCGCCAAATCCACCGTGCGTGCACGGTGGAACGGTGCGCGGTACGCACTTGGCGCACTGGTGTCTTGCGTTTGCGTAGAGTCCACGACAAATAAGTTAACCCATTTTTACATTGAGACAGAAGAAATGCCCTCCCGAACCCCTTATTTACTTTCAGCTTTTACGTACAAGCAGCTGACACTCAGTGAGCCAGCCTCATTGAATTCACGATTATACCATGGACAAGCGAGATCAGCCATGCGAACTGTGCTTGGCTTGACCTTTCTTTATTTTATCAGGGTGTCTAGTATTTTTTAATTTTGAAAAATACTAATATTTTTCTGATTTTTCCTAATATTTTTTAAAAAATTCCTGATTTTTTCATTTTGAAAATTCCTGATATTTTCCTGATTTTTCTCGACTCCTGGCACGGTAGGCAAAAAGCAGTAAGCCTTT
Source organism: Bemisia tabaci (assembly GCF_918797505.1). NCBI lineage: Eukaryota > Metazoa > Arthropoda > Insecta > Hemiptera > Aleyrodidae > Bemisia > Bemisia tabaci. The sequence goes on from NC_092796.1 coordinate 14,210,665, forward strand.
CTCCGCTGAGGAGATTCGCGTAAGAAAAATTCCTGATAAAACGTCCGATTTTCCCGATTTTCTTGATCGGCCAAAATTCCTTATATTTTCCGGTTTTTCCTGATGCTAGACACCCTGCTTATTATTCGGTCTATACATGCCGATTATAAAAGATCAATAAAATGAGCTCCATGTGTAAAAGAGGTAGACAGTTTGCAATGCCAAAAAATAATAACTCATTTCAATTGAATCTCTCAGCTCGAAAACAACCCAACTCGGGTTTTTTACGATGTCCATTTTTTAGCGTTGAATCACTCCTTATCTGGCTGTGGCGCAATTTTTATCGTCCCCTAAAAATATTCATTTTTCCGAGATGGGTTGTTTCCGATCACAATGAGAGGGTCGATTATATCGTCGCACCTCTGACGCAAGGCCGTAACTCAATTCGTGTGTGAGCCCTGCTTCACCTATAAATCTATGCTTTCCGGGGCCCATGTGGAAATCGAGACACGCCCTTGCGTCTGAGGAGCGACGATATTGTGGATGAATTTCGATGAGGGGAGCTCCTTCAATTTAGCGTATAGGCAATACACATAATACTCCGACGCAATAGCAATCTGTGCTATTAGAGAGACGTGGCCACTGGCCAATGGACAAGCATGTTGAGGAGATAATCAAAGTCGAATGTTTTTCATCTTGTGGATGTTACACTGAAATGGGAAAAAAAAAGAAGAAAAAAAAAAAAAACAAAACATTGGATCTAGAGTTCAAACTCTTAAAAACATCGACAGGAAAAAGTACTCTTGATTCAATCAGAATCTCGCTTACATCAAGAACCAAACCTCTTAATTTAAGCGGATTTCGTTTTGATTCCAGCAAAAATCCAATTGAATCAAGAGTTTTTTTTCTTGTCAATGTTTTCAAGAGTCTGGACTCTACATCCAATGTGTGTTTTTTTTTTTTTTTTTTTTTTTTTTTTTTTTTTCCAGTGTAGAAGGATAAGAGGTTTAGGCGGGAATGAAATGGGCTAACCTTGACGGCGGTGTATCCAGCGGGGAGTTGGTTGATTTCGAGGGCGTACGAGAGGAGGGGGGCGTTTGGAAAGAGGCCAGGCTGCCAGGAGACGGAGATGTTGGTGGCATCGTTGGCGATGGCGCTGACGATGATCGGCGGTGATGAAGGGACTCCGGCGGCCATGGTCCCGATCACGAGGCTCGGGGCCGACCCCACGCTGTACGGCGCCCCGTTGCACTGCTCCAGGACCAGCATCACTCGGAACTGCAAGAGTCAACGAGGGGATCATGGTGTTTTTCGGGAACCGAAGCGCCTTCACTTCGACGGTCATGCAATATGAGTTACAGACAAGGCGATATCGTCATCTTCGGGCCGAGGCGCCTTCACTTCGACGGTTATGCAATACAAGTTACAGACAAGGCGATGTCGTTACCCTCGGGCCGAAGCGCCTTCACTTCGACGGTTATGCAATATGAATTACAGACGAGGCGATGTCGTCACCCTCAGGCCGAGGCATCACGAGCGCCATGCTATGTTTGAAAATTTCCGCCGCCATTTTATTTTTGTACAGAGAAATTGTTGGTTGAATCTGTTTGAAAATTTCACGGAATTTTATAGGCAGCCCAAAGAAAACTCAGTGAGATTTCCGGACAGCTTCATTAAACAGCGTCTCTGTAAAAAAATATAAGGGCGGCGGAAATTTTTGAACGTCGTCGCATTGCGCTTGTGATAATATTTGTATGACCGAAAGGTCACGATATTGTTGTATCATACAGGGGTCTTGAAGCAAAAAATGCGCCAAAAATGTACCCAAAACGGGTTGTAGGGGGTGAATATGTGGTTCGTGTGGACTTAAAATCGCAAAAAATCGGAATCATGGCTGATCTTATTCTCGAAATACCGCAATTTGAAATTTTCTTAATAAATGCAAGTTTTCTGCTGATTTTGAACAGGTTTTATTATTTACTTTGTCCATTTAATCGGTGTCGGTCAGTTCGAGTCCATATATTTACGTTTTCATTTTTCGTTCGATTCATGTCGATCGAATACATACCCTCTCGTTGAATGCAGACGCCTCATTTTTTCGCCTTCATATTTTTTTAACTGAGCAATTCGCGATCTGCTGCGTGTGCAGCAATTGCTGTTACGGATATATTGTGCGTGCTGATTTCAGCTCATTACATTTTTGATTTTTTTTAAGGCGTCCTAGGTGCGAAAGAAATTCGCCTTCAGCTGCGTCTGCAGCAATTGTTGTTGCGAATATGTTGTGCGTGCTAATCTCACCTCATTACATATTTGACTCTCTGAAGGCGTTTTATGTGCGAAAGTAGAGCACCCTGTTGGAGAAATCCAGAAGCAAGATTGGAATTTCTCAAACCCAACCTCCTTTGTTCTCCAAGAGATTGCGCTCCTTGCGCACATAAAACGCCTTCAGAGAGTCAAGTATGTAATAAACTGAAATCAGCACGCACAGCATATTCGTAACAACAATTGCTGCGCACGCAGCTGAAGGCGAATTGGTGAAAACCGTATAATGCACGTTGAAGAACATTTTAGCTCTTTATATTGTTACCGATAGAGAGTTGTATTTTATGAATACAATTGAAACTTATCTTTGGAAAAAACTAATTTGACTCGAGGAATGCTTACCTGGTATCTGGTGTAGGGCTGTAACCCGTGGATTAGGATATCATTTTCGTGAACCCAAGACTGGTTTTTGCAGAATTGCCAAGTTGCATCCATCTCTTCGTACTTCCACTGGACTGTGTACGTGACGTTGAACATTTTCTTTCCTTCCCATCTCAGACGAACGGAATGGGGCGTCAACGCGTCACCCGCCAAGGACGGTGCCGTTGAACCGGAGGACTCTATTCTTTCTATCGATTTCCGTAGCCAATGAAAATTAAAAGAAAGCTCATAGATTAGCTACATTGAATGCCTACACATACATTTCCGAAGTACTTCAGTCCATCGTTAAAAAATATGAGCAAGATTGAAGAGCTTTAATTTCAGAGTTCAATGGTGGTTCAATGATGACTGACTGCGATGTCATTCTGAAGAAGAGTGCTGTACATGACTTTAAAGCGTATGAATTGACTGATTTTGGACCCAAAGACAAAGAGACAAACTTTTGGACGAAAATAATCAAACATTTTGAGACCATTTGCCATTGTACACCTGCTGAATATCTAATTATCTACCAAAGTATTGTACAAGCAGAGGGCAGTAAATATTTAGGTTCAAAATCAGGTGGACTTGAGGTAAATCGTGCATAATTTTTTTTCCAGCGTATTTTGAATGTTGCTCACTTTTCCCCCATAAAATGTTTACTTTTGGGTAAATTATACGAATACCTTTGTTTAAGATTTCTGATTATGCTGGATTAAATAAATACGTAGCTCACATTTATGTGGTTGTGACTTTGTGAGACAAAAGGAGGAGGAACATTAACAAGTCCACGTTTCCCCTGAAATTTTTACATCATCAAAGGAAATTTTCCACCGTTCGGATGCTCATGGGGCGTTTTTCCTTGGGTATTAGAATGGCAATATGTTAAGAATGCGATTTATGAGTTACCTTTAAGGTCGCGGCAGAATTCTTCTAAAGCCGGGTTACATTCAGGGATTTGTGTCAAGTAACTCCGCAAATCTTGAGATCCATTCTGCAAACATAAAAGAAGGAAAAACTTACTTGAAACGCCTTTCATTAATATGAGTGCACGTGCGTTTTAAAACGATAGAGCTGCGGTGATCACGACGCTATCTAGCAGAGGGGACTAAAGCCTTTAACATCGACGGTTTATGAGAGACAAAGCTGCGATTTCGAACGACTTTTTTTTCCTCTCTGGTTTTTTTGGAAATCCAATTCGTGTTTGAATGGATCTCGACCATTACTACACGAGCCGCAGCGTAGGGGTTAGCCACGAGAGCAAGGTTCATCCCTTAAAGCCGATATCAGGGAAAAGGGACCCCTCCCCCCCAAGTTTTGGTCAATTTAGCAGTGTTCGTTGGGCGTTTTTGGCGATAAATCGATTGATCTGCCATTTAAATCTATGAATAGGATCGATCAACAGGTCGTTCCCAACTGCCAACTGACAGCACTTTAATAATCGATTCTTTATCACACTTTCAAAAGGGGAAATATCGATAAGTGATAATTAACGGCTCGCCCCTGCAATTCAGGGTTAATATTAAAAACATGGAAACTTTTTTGCCAATTCATTCTACGTTCGGGTCGGTGGTCATATGATTCATTTTTGACAATACTGGTCAGTTGGAGCTAGACTAAATTTTGCAGCAAGGAACTACTATTTCTGGTTCATTTTAGAAACAACGCATCAAAAGTTGCCCCGTGCAGATAGGAGCTTTTATTGATGAGCCAGACTTCCGTATTGCAAAATTTAATCCAATATAGAGGAGTTTTGCCACAACTAAAGAGTTCACTTTTTTTGTACACTGAAAAAAACTACAGCTGTGGGCTATATAGACATACCGTCCGTGTTCCGGGCGTAGCACCTGGAGCAATCGAAGCTACGGTTCCAGCACCCGGAACTTTCAGCCTCAGAGCCGGGAATAGACGGTATGTCTACATAGCCCGTAAATTTTTTCAGTGTGTTTTGGAAATTTAAAAAAAAAGTTGAGATTTTTTCCTGGAGTTCCTATAAGGTTTTATTTGAGGCTTTTACCCCTCTAGATTTTGGCAGAAAAATTACCCTTGCCCTCAGGACACACGGAACAATCCTCGTATGGAACTCACTGAGTTACGCTACCGGCTACCCTGAAGCTGAAATGTTAACTCGGGGAGCGTGTCGAAATGAGCGGCGAATGAGGAGTCTGGCTAGCCTTGTTTCTTTTTGAGCTTCTCCAAGAGCGTGAGCGTGTCACACAATTATCCACTCAAGACATCGATCGACCGTCGCGCGTCCCGGCACACAGTGGAACAAACCATTAGGGGAAGTTGGACATGAGATTTTTTTACTAAAATTGCAAATTTTCATGTTTAATTTGTCATATTTTGAGTTTTAAGGGATGCCTCTGCTAGAAAATTTTATGAAATAACTATGTAAGTTTCGGATTAACGGAAAAATAAGCTTTGAAAGTTGTCCGACCAACATGTCCAACTTCTCCATAAACTCGTCCCACCGTGCGGCGTCCGTGTGCCCCAGTGTAAGTTGCCAGTGGACGCTCGTCGCTGACAATGTGTAATGACAACATACAGCGCCATGGCTGAGCTCCAAACCCACAAATCTCAATTGCAGTAAAAAGGATCTGAAGAGCATAGATCTATTTTAGGTCGAAAAAACATGATAAAGTGCTTTCAAGACAGAATTTAGAAAAAATTCAAATATTTGGGGGGTCAAGAGGGAGGGTGGGGGAGGTCCTGTCTCCAAAATCTTGACAATTTTCAATTAATAAGCTCAAACTGATTGTGAGCAGAATAAACTCATTCATATTTTTAAAACTTGCCTATACGTAGGATCAACAGTGCACGGATCTATCATTTTTTCGAATAATTGATGAGCTGAGCACACACTTTACGTTTTCAGAGCTGATTCATTTAAAATTAAGCTGCTTTATAAACTTCAGTTTGGGGGAAACTCATCCACTCAATACAGCATGTCAAAGTTTTGCAGTTCTTGAGAATAGTTTGAACAAATTAGAAGATCTGTGTAATTTTGCTCTTAAAGTTATAGGCTTAATCGTTACGTTTAAAATTTCTATGAAGTCTTCATTTTTTAGAGCACTGGATAAAAAACACATTGGATCTAGAGTCCAGACTCTTGAAAACATTGGCAAGAAAAAAATACTCTTGATTTAATCAGATTTAAGCTTAAATCAGGAGGAAATCCGCTCAAATTAAGAGGCTGGGTTCTTGATTTAAGCTCAAATCCGATTGAATCAAGAGTATTTTTTCTTGTCGATGTTTTCAAGAGTCTGGACTCTAGATCCAATGTGTTTTTTTTTCCAGTGAGGAAAAGCAAATCGTCATTAAAACTTGAACTTTTTACGGAATCATCATGGGAAGGTAAAAACAAAACCAAAAAACAGGTTTTTTACATGCAAAGCGAATTTGTGGCTGAAGGAAGACATTGCGAATTGGCAAGACCTAGGAATTTGCAACACTAGGTTCGAATTGACAACCCTGATTAATGTTCACCGGTAGTAAAGAGCCCACTCTCCAATTAATTCCAGCTTCCTCATTAATACCATGCAGAGCGGCTTCTCAGGCCCCCCGCCCCCCTCCCTTCGTCCCTTCATTCTTGCCCCGCTGGCTACAGACTTCTAACCGCGGGTCCACCACTGCGGAGCATCCCTCTATTTTCGAAAGGGCTACGAAAAGACGTATTCACGGAGAAGAGGTCCACGTATCAGGGTTGTCATCAAATCCAGAAAATGACATTCCCTAACATTTCCCTGAGTTTTATTCATACTTTATCCGGGAAGGCTGCTCGAATCACTCTACTTCTATTTGTAACACTTCACTCGTAGATAATATACTCACAATAAGTATAGCTCCAGGTATACCGCCGTGCCAAGGAAGAACACCGTAGGTATGAACATTCTAGAGCTGCCAAATTTCCTTCAGCAAAATGTTTATTTTTTAGGAAAGTTGTGAATATTTTTCCTTTAAATTTTCAGAATCTTTAGGTAAAATTGGGAGCAAAATTACACTGGAAAAAAAACACATTGTATCTAGAGTCCAGACTCTTGAAAACATTGACAAGAAAAAATACTCTTGATTCAATCGGATTTTTGCTTGAATCAAAACGAAATCCGCTTAAATTAAGAGGCTTGGTTCTTGATTTAAGCTAGATTCTGATTGAATCAAGAGTAATTTTTCTTGTCGATGTTTTTAAGAGTCTGGACTCTAGATCCAATGTGTTTTTTTTTCCAGTGTATCTAAAAAATTGGAAGGAAAATATTCATAAGTTTACCAGGAGATTCGTGTTTTATCAAGGGAAATTTGGCGACGCCTGAAGGTTCATACGGCGTTTTACCTTGGCGCTAACGCCTGGATGCAACTATTCGTGCTCGGTGGATGCCTGTATTGCATACACGGAGAATTGAAGGCGTTTTGGGGTTCGCTGCCTTCGAAGCAATGCGCGCGAAAACCGTTACAGTTGCTGACGGGATGTTGCTCCATCGAAGGAGCCAACTTGTGGGTCCAATCGCCATTGAACCACCTTAAACTCCCCCCCCCCCTCCCCCGCCATCATCTCCCCACAATGTTTAAGGCACTCTTGGGATTAACTCTACGACCTTGTGGTGAAATAGGTCTGAGCACTGAAGAGACTAATACAACATCAAAGATTCTAGTGCAACGAGGACTACTCATTTTAAAGTAGACGTATTTTCAGGAAAGGCGTGGTGATTCAAACGCAAACAAGTGCTGTGCATGGTCAAACAGCATTAAAAATTCGCAAAATTCTTGAGGAATTAATCACTCTGACCATTCTCCTACGGAAAAATGCTTTTGGAGCAAATCATAGGTGTAAAAATTGTGAATAATTTTCGAAACATTTAAGGTGACAGGATGCATGTAGGAGAGCTTGCTAAAAACAAATCCTATTTAAAACAAATCTACTTTGAATGGAACGAAACTGTCGTGAGAAGTCTGGTCCATTAATGCCGACGTCGGATGAAACAAGTAATAGGAAGATTCAGAACTAAGCGAGTTGTGACAATTTGAAGATCGTTGTCGAAGGTATATAAAAACGAAACATGTTGAGAGGATTGCGTTGGACATTTCGACCAAGGCGAGGACGGAGAGGAACCTTTTTCCGACGATTTAAGCTGACCATAGTGAACTATTCAACCCAAACCAGCATAACTGATCCTAGGGATACGTCGATTGGATTTCCGCAAACCCGAAATCGGAAAACTCGGAAACTGTAGGTACTGAAAATAAAAAAAATGACCAAACCATAAAAACTACCTAAGGTCTTTTTATCGGATCGCATTATACATTCAGATGCTCCAGTGAATGAAACCGTGGTCATTACTAATTCTTCAATTAAACTAGGAGGCATGCACCCACTACGATAATATGCAAGTCTCGGTTCGGGCTCCCCCCCCCCCCCCCCCGCTCGGGGAGACGACAGAAAACATTCGTCTCCTCGCCCCCCCCCCCCTTTTCTCCAATGACGCTGGACGCTGCACTTTAGTTTCCGCACCAAAATCTCGTCCGTAAATTAATTGAACACCCCTTCTTCCTCCTCCTCCTCCTATGGTAGGGTACCGCGTCTTAATTGTCCCGCACAGATGCTCCTCGACAACGATAAGTTTACGCGTTATTTTTCCCGTGATGTAACACTTCCTCTCCGAGGACCTAACCTCTTCCGAGTTCAAATATTCAAGAGGTTTAAGGAACAATTATGGTAACCCGGATGTACCGAATGTCAAGGGCGTGGGAAAATACTTTTCTGAGGAAGGAAGGAAGGAAGGAAGGAAGGAAGGAAGAAAGGAAGGAAGGAGGGAAGGAAGGAAGGAAGGAAGGAAGGGGAAGGAAGAGGAAGGAAGGAAGGAAGGAAGGAAGGAAGGAAGGAAGGAAGGAAGGAAGGAAGGAGGGTAGTAGTAGTAGTAAGATAAGTTTATTTTAATGCGGTGCTTTAGCATCGAAGGCCATTTACGAAGGAAGGAAGGAAGGAAGGAAGGAAGGAAGGAAGGAAGGAAGGCATGCAAAACGACTTATCAGCTCATTCAAGAAATCGCCTGGTGGCTAGGCGTCTAATTTTTTGCGAACGCCCAAAATACACCAGTTTTCAAATTTCGGTTAGGTGCTAGGCCCCTTTTGCCCCTGCAGCCAGGAAAAATTAATTCTTGATAGCCACTTTAAGTTTCTTTTGATTTTCCGGGGGGAAAGATATTAAAATGTCTTTATCGATTTCAAAGTTTGCTTTTAATGTCATTCATTAGTGAATTTAGGTGGGAGCCTTTGAAAATGCATTACTTGGTTCCTCTCTGCTTAGCTCTGGTCTTCACGTAATTTTGATGGGGACATATTACTTGTGACACTCCATGTTTCTTGCCTTGTTTAAAGACCCATTATCAATTTACAGGAAAACATTCTCTGATCGAGTTGCCTTTCTGGTTTTCAGCATAATCGGACGATGATGAAAAGTGTCGCGTGAGTCTCTTGTAAAGTTGCGGTAAACAGTCTAGTTTTCACGTCATGCACGTGAGTTATTGCTTTGAAGTTTGATTGATTGATTCGATCGAGTGCCCTTCGACGCGGACGAGAAGAAATCTTCGGCTTTTTGCAACAAGCGCATCGAGGAAAAACTAATTGGATCACGAGTTCCAGCACTCAGGAGGGTAAAACAAGGTTCCGCGGTGGAATAGTTATTTATTTATTTTTTCGTCATTAAACCACACGTTATTACTTTCTGCATTCGTTTAAACGAAACAAGTATGTGAGCATATTTCATTTCAACAATAAATAACTATGATCTAAGAAATCAAGGCTCTTATCATTTTGCAAACAACTCAATCAATAATTGTATTAAATCGAGATGGAAAGCAACCGAAACGGTCTTTTCCGTTGAGGTTATTACATTTGCCAACTTTAAGAGTGGTATCAACCATCTTTGAATTAGTCCTTGCATCCGGTTTTAATGTTAAAATAAGGACGGCAGATGCTCTGTCGCGCTCTAAAAGTCTGCCAAGGAAGGTTTTTGCGAAATTCTAGAGGATTTTCAATAGCAACCACCTAATTGTTAAGGGCCAAAAAGATCGTAACGTTTATTCATTCATTCTAATTCATTTCAAGCATTCTGGAATTTTCGTGTACTTTTGATCGATTGAAATATGTGCACAAGTTGATATAAGAAAAGAAAAAACAAAACGTAAACGTAAATGTAAAACTGCAGGAACAAACCTACTTGGACCACGTTACCCAGGCGAAAAAATCCATTCACTATTAATTTGTGAGATGTCCAGACAATGAATGAATCGATTTTAGATACGCCATTCAGGCTTTCAATTCCTCAGAAATATTTATCACGTATGAAACTTACAATCAATGAGTCAATTTTTTTGCCCCTCGGATCAGCAACAATGCTTTATTGGACCAATCGAGGAAATACTTAATCTGGTGAAATGAACGATGAATGAAATATCGCAAAATGAAAAGCATAAAAGCAATGACCATCTCTAAAACATGACGCCATATTTTTACTTTATCGGTACATTTGAGTATGATATACACTTTTTACACAAATTCTGGGTGGGTTCCGAAGGAATTCCAATCAAGTTGTGACACGATGACTAATTTAGATAATTTTTATCTTCCTCATCAAAAGTAGAATGGTTTCGAATTGCAGTGATCAGATTCTTTTTGAAAGAGGCTTGTCTGCGTTGTTTTTGAAAAACGCATTTATGGTTGATAAATTCATTATTACCAGAGACAATTATTAGTTATAGATGGACGCGATTACAAGCATTTCTGCTCATTACGAAAGGACGCTTAAGATTTTTTTCTTCCCCATATAATAGGTACTTGCCCAGTTTTTTTCAGGCTTTCAATGATCTTCTTTCCTAATTTATAAAAAAAAAAGGAAAAACATAAAATCATAAAAGATGCCAGCCACTATATCTGATTCTTCCCTCTCCCTCGACAGAATCCTAAAAATTACTGAAGGTTCAGAGAGACCCTCTGACCTAATTTTTTGAAGAAAGATGGGGAGGGAATTCAATTGAAGATTTATTTGGAGACCTGAACAAATTATTTTTTCTCGAGAAGTTTAGAATTCTGTGGGTCGGCTGCATAGAAACGACGGATATTCTACCATTCTAAGGGAAAACGCCGTATGTACATTCGAATGGTGCCCAGTTTCTTTCGACACATTACGAATTCTCTACAACATTTTCTGATACATTCTTTCCTGAATTTTTCTGAAAATATTTACTCGTACCTCAATCTGACGAATCTTACAATTTTAGGAAAAATAATCAACTTCTTTCAAATATACTACACTGGGTAAAAAACACATTGGATCTGGAGTCCAGACTCTTGAAAACATTTGACAAGAAAAAATACTCTTGATTCAATCGGATTTTTGCTTGAATCAAAACGAAATCCGCTTAAATTAAGAGGCTTGGTTCTAAGCTAGATTCTGATTGGATCAAGAGTACTTTTAGTGTATTTTCCGAAGGAAATACACTATTGCGTTTTTCTTGTCGATGTTTTTAAGAGTCTGGACTCTAGATCCAATGTGTTTTTTTTTCTCCAGTGTATTTTATCGCGGGAAATTTGGCAAAACTTGATATTCACGCGGTCTTTTTCTTTAGCATGACATTCACGGCATGTCGAGCAAGAAAGGAAGCTATACGACGCACGGTTATGGCGCTAACGCCTGGCTGGACGCAACTATTCGTGCTCGATGGATGCCCAAGTTGCATACACGAAGAATTGAAGGCGTTCCGGGTTTCCTTGCCCTCGCAGTAACGCGTGCGGGCGGAAACCGGTACCGGTTACAGTTGCTCACAAGATGTCGTCACCTTCCGGCCAAAGTATTACAAGCGCCATCAGACGTTTCAAAATTTCCTCCGCCATCTTACACGCTTTAACAGAGAAATTGTTCAACGAAGCTGTCCGAAAATTTCACCGAATTTTCTTTAAGCTGCCGATGAAATTCAGTGGAATTTTCGAACAAATACAACCAACAATTTCTCTGTAAAAAAATGGCGGCGGAAATTTTGAAACGTCGCATGGCATGGCGCTTGTGATTCTTTGGCCGGAAGGTGACGATGTCTCCTCATCGATTAAGAAGCAAACTCGCAGGATCAATCGCCGTTGAGCCACTTCACGTCCTCCCCCTCCTCGCCCCTCAGCTGACTGGTTTTTTGGCCTGGTTTTAACTTTGGTCACCACCAAAGATTTGTCTAAATTTTTTATATTACTCATCAGTAGTTTCCCCTAGAAATACAGCACCTCCAAACCAGAACAATTGGACTGCATTTTGCAATTTAGAACTATAAATTCTGGCTCTTCTGGAAAAACACTAATGTGCATAGGGAAACTAATGGCACATACGTTCTTTTTAAACCGGGCTAGAACTTATAGTTCCAAATTGCAAAATGTAGTCCAATTCAGATATTCTTCAGTACCTCTATACGGCGAAATCCGAGAAATTTCGAAAATTTGAAATGTGCGCTCGGATCGCGACTCAAATAAAAACAGTGCTGCTTTCAGACTGGAGGACACAGTGGAATGATATCCCTGGTAAAACTTGGCAGTAGAATCTGTGTTCCAAAATACCATAGACCTACACCTACAGCCGGCTGTAAGATTTCCAATAGCTTCTATAGCCGGCTACACAATTTCTTAAAGCCTTTTATAATCGATGGCGAAAAAGCAACAGCCAGGCGATAAAGTGTAAAGCCCGGCGATAGGAACTATAGCCCGGCTGCATAATTTTTTATCGCTTCGTATAGCCCGGCCGTATGATTTTCTCCGCATTCTACAGCCAGCTATATGATTTTCTGTAGCCTTCTTTAGCCGGCTATAAGAATTCCTATGGTAATTTGAAACGCAGCTCTTATCGCCAATTTTTACCAAGGATACAACTTTTTTGAAACATTACATACGATTTTGTTTTAATATTTTCAAAATATTACGCGAGATTCTTTTAAAATTATTTTCAAAAATACAATCGGAAATTTTGGACAGATATTTTGAAAACATTTTCGCCTAAAAATCGTCATCAAGAGCATTGTCACAATCTAGTCAATTCTCAAAATTACGGGTAAGATATTATTATTTTACAGGACACCCCTACGACCTGCACAATATTTTCATTAGTATCACAGTAGCCGACTGCTTCCCCTACTCCCCCCCCCCTTCCGACCACCCGTGCCCCAAAACGTCGCGACGAATCGAAAGGGGTACCCAGCGAAACTCGCCTCCTCGTCGCGGAGGCACCGCGGGGGCAAGTGTGAAGAGTCAACTGTATTGTTTCACACGACTCGTTACTTAGCTCCCCTTCGAATTAAAACCCGGGGAGGGGGGGATTTTGGAGACTGGGGGCGATACTTAATGATCGCGCGCCGGGGGGTGGGACGCGGGGAGGGGGGGGGCTATGAAAGAGCCAGGGAATTGTCTGATGGAATGATTTCGTACAATTAACGGATGTCCGCTTTGCTGGCTGCCCGCTTGCAGGGATTCAGGTACGGCTCGGAGCCTGTGCGCCTGCGCCAACACAAAAACCGCGCGCGGCCGCCAATCAACGGCAATGTGCATTCGCGCTTTGTCACGGCTCGCGGATTGCCCTTCCGCTGCATAGGAAGAACGCCGTATGAGCCTTCATGCGTTGCCAAATTTCCCTTGATAAAACACGAATTTTCTGCTGAACTTATGAATATTTTTCCTCTAATTTTGCAGATAATTTTGCTCGCGATTTCAACCAAAGCTCGTGATACTTTCAGGGAAACATATTCATAACTTCCCATAATAATTAACATTTTATTGAAGGAAATTTGGCAACTCTCGAAAGCTCATACGGCGTTCTTCCTTAGCGCGGCATCATACTAAGCCGACGATGATATTGGGTGAAGGGATAGGAACAGTGGCGTAGCGAGTTTTGCGATATATCGATTGATTTTCCATTTTAGCCTATGGGAAAGGATCGATAGACAGGGTGTTCGCAGCGAATTCCTAAATAATCGATTCTTTGCCATAGCTTCAAATGAGGAAATATCGATAATCGATTATGCACGCCACGCCACTGATAGGAAAGCACTCGACTCATTGTCGGTTCATCGGGCATGAAGACTAACAGAGGGACCTTCCACAGCTGGAAAACTTGATTGGTATCAAACAGACGGTGAGACGGGACATATCTACGATGATAGTAGGCAGTAGAGGCGTCGAATTTCAGTCCAAATCGAAGTAACTTGATAGGGAAAGAGTAAGTATGCAGGGTGTCAAGCAATTTCAAAAAAAAAAATATTCCGTGATATTTCCCTGATTTCCCTGACAACATCGGCCAAAAAACCGGGAGAAAATTCAAAATTCCCTGACAGACGGAAATAATAATTCCCGGGAGACAGAAAAATGATTCCCTGACATTTCCTTGGCAAAATGGAAAAGTATTTCTAATTTTTCAACACGGTTGAACTGATTATATGTATAAGTAAACATTTTTACATGTCTGGAATGTTAATAAAAAATAGAGCAAAATATACGGTTCCTAGACTTATAAAAGATATTTTTGTCTCATTTTTAAAATTGAAGAGGTATCAACAGAAATTCTGGTAAAAATTTTGGCAGAAATCTCCGCTAGAGTAAAATTTGCGAGACATTTGCCGAAAAATCTGTGTTTATCGATTTCCCTGACGTTTTCCCTTTCCCTGACAACTCCCGGTTTTCCAGGTCGCTAGACACCCTGGTATATGGACATGGTATTAACCCTCCCCCCCTCCCCCTTACTTTCCAGGATGCCTAAAGACCCAAAATCGACGGAGCTTTTGCGAATTGAATCTTCTAAAAAATTTGAAGGAAAATATTCAAAAGTTATTCTGAGCATTGTTATCTTATCAAAGCAACTTTGGCGACACCCAATGCTGCCGTGCTAAGGAAGAACGCCGTATGAGCCTTCAGGCGTTGGCAAACTTCCTGTGACACATTACTAATTTCCAGGAAAGTTGGTGAGTGTTTTTCTTCCAATTTCTCAGATAATTTTGTTCAGAATATGGCGGACATATCTTCTGAAAATTTCAAGGAAAAATATACATAACTTTCCTCAAAAATAAACATTTCTTCAGAGGAAATTTGGCAACTCTCGAATGTTCATACGCGTTCTTCCTTAGCACAGCAGAATGGCTTATACGGCGTTCTCATTCTTTAGCAAGCGGAGGAACAATTAAACACGGGTAAAATGTGATCAGGGCCGGATTAAGAGGGTGGCCACATGACGGCGTATTTAGGGGGCGGCGAATTTTGCGATTTTTTTTTAAATGCAGGTATGAAAAAAATCGGATTCAGAAAAAAAAACTACCGACGAGAAAAGGGGACAAAATCTCTTTTTCGTGAGAATATAATAATTGAAAATTTTGTCGTCCTTCGGTGATTCAAGAGACTGTACCTTTAATTAGTCAAGTTTAGAGAGAAACCAAACACACGATTTGGCCTGCAGAGAGACATGATGACCACGAGGACTTGAGATGTAAAGGAGAAGCCCTCGGCGCGGCGGTCGGCATGTAACACATATTAGCGCCTACAAGACTGCATGAATACTTCACGCATTGCGTCAAACACAGGGCGGTCAACGCGGCGCGGACATTAAAATTATTAAACCACATTTTTGTTTGTTCTTTCATAATTTGTTCGTTCATTTCTTATAAATGGACGGCCTTGTCCACACAAAGGTAGGTTTACGGAACTTAACTTTCGCGCAAAGTTCCGTAAAATTTTGCTGGTGGTGTTGATGGGGCTTTCGCAAAAAATGTATCCAACGAGAGTAAACGTGTCTTCTGCACCCCTCCTCTTACGGCACGTTCACTTGATGGTTTTTATTGATGTTTCAAAACGAATAAGAAGGGGCCGGCAAAATACAGGCGGCCCATGGGCGGCATGTGGGTAAATCCGGCCCTGAATGTGATTGATATGGGCCCGTGCGAGGATCCTCAGCAAGGAAGAAAATCTTGATTACTGTCACAAGAAAACCGTTTTCGTTGAGAAAAATACTTGTTGCGACAATGAAGTGACTTCTCTCAACAAGTGACATTTCATGTGTAATAATGTGCGTTCACTTCTTGTGATGTAATTTTTTTTTACTTATAAATGGACGTATTTAAATCAAAAGGAGCTATATCCATTCCGACATGAGCCCTGAGATCAATAAGAATACACGCACGACAGGGCTCATGCCACAATGGATATACTGCCTTTTGATTTAAATACGTCCAAATGAATTAGTCATACATTTGATTTATTACACATTTCATTCCTTTTCGACAGAGATAATTTTCCTTATCAACAGCTTACTTTTCTGGACATTGATACAATTTTTTCGGCAATTCGATCCATGAACATTGCGCAATGTTAAAATAGAGGTAATAAAAACAAACTGCTATTTTTTTTTTTAAACACCATTTTCCTCATTTTCTTTCATGTTTTACTTTCAGAACAAAGCGGTTTGAAAAATATTACACCTAATCGTTGAATTATAATTTCGAGAATTATCATTTACTCGCAAAAGATCGTTAAGATCTTGTAGTTTTTGAACTTAATACTGCGTTACCCTTTTGATGAGGTGACTCCAAGCATATTCTTTTAAAGAGGTTTTCTCAAACCCCGGTATGCATACACGTGATCAATGCCGCAATCACACGCTGAATATGGGAGCTGAATGTGGCTTGAATGTGGAAGTCATCGGCCCGATGCCTGAATTTTGCGCGTGTCGCGCAAATTTCGACGATTCTCAGCGATCATCGGATATGTCGGATTTGTCCTGAACTATTCGAATAGATTTGATACACATTTGGATGAAAGTAACTCGAATTTGCAAAATTTCAGCTGTTGAGCGATGACTGTTGACTTCCATATTCAGCTGCCGAATTTAGCGCGTGATTGCGGCACAAGTTAGAATTTCCTCGAATTCATTTGCGGATTTGATTGGAGAGAGCCAATAATGCCAACTTAAGAGAATCGTCAGAGCGCTTTTCCTCCAAAATTTCTATGCTTCAATGTGGAAGCTATCGAAACACGAGGGAGTAACACTATCATCTCACATTCTCGTTGGCTGTTGAACCTAGGACTAAGCAAGCGCTCAAGTTCGCCAAATATCGGACTAAGCTAATTTTATTTGTAGTTCGTGTCTGGTTCCTAATGTCAACCATTGACCTGGATATAAGCCGTCAAATTCGTCCTTTTTTAGATGAAAGAACGTTACAACATTTCAACCCTGCAAAATGTTTACTCGCAAATTCCACTTTCACTAGAAAACTTGAAAACGCTGATTTCCCTTCAGAACGATGAGATTAGCAAAATTTTGGACAGGAATTGCGAAATCATACTTTTGTAAAAAATCGAACTGTTGGAGTGAATCTGGCAACCTCGGAGTAACGTCCCTGCATTTCAAAAGGCCTCGATAAACGAGAAAAATGTATTGGAATGCTGAAAACTTGATTTTTTCTTCTCTTTACTTAGGTATCATGCTAGTGGTATCATGTCAGATTACTTGCCCCCCCCCCCCCTAACCTAACGTTTGGGTGAAACGCCGCGCGTTCCTGAACGTAGGTACCCTCGTCTGAGAAACGACGGATTAATGTTCGACGCTCATCGATGGCATGGAACTCTGGTGAAACCACCTCACGAAGGATGGCTCCAAGATTGGGAACTTGAAATTTTGCGATTAATTTGGTGAAAGGGAGATTTGGAACTCATATAAAATTCACAGCCGAGAGGTTCGGGTATGGAGACTAAGCTCCGAACCACAAAATAATATCTGCTTTTTGCTTGCAAAACAATTTGAACGACGGAGCCTCGAGGATGCACGCTTTTCATTACACTGGAGATAGAGAAACTGCCTCTGCTGCAGGCTGATGGTTGAGATTGATAGACAAAGCGATAGACAAAGAAGAAATCAGGGGTATGGAGCGATCCTAGTGGTTGAAACCGGTGGTTCTTATTGACTAGGAGAAAATGATGGATTAACTAAAGGATCTCTCGTCGTAGGTTGCCCTTAGTTAGTCTATTACCTACCTCCTTTGTCGATTGCAACCACCCTTTTCCACCAATAGGATCCTTCCACATCTTTTTGTATTCTTTGTCAATCGTTTTGTCTACCAATTTCGACAATCAGCCCTCTGACCGCGGCGTCCACGGGAAAAAGGACCTTAGTCCGCAGTTTTCATTTACACTAGACACCCTGCGTCTAACAAAGATGATACGGGATAAAGAATCAAGATTTCAGGAGTCAAGTAATCATTACACTGGAAAAAAACACATTGGATCTAGAACCCAGACTCTTGAAAACATCGACAAGAAAAAGTACTCTTGATTCAATCAGAATCTAGCTTAAATCAAGAACCAAGCCTCTTAATTTAAGCGGATTTCGTTTTGATTCAAGCAAAAATCCGATTGAATAAAGAGTCCTTTTTCTTGTCAATGTTTTCAAGAATCTGGACTCTAGATCCAATGTGTTTTTTTTTCCAGTGTATAAGACGAAGCACAGAAACCGAACTATTTTTACATCTCTTATAGCATAGGCATAGCGACAGTAACACTCGAAGAGGAAAAACTCTGAGCAAGGAGGCAGTTTACCTGAACCGGGCATTCCGTTTGGTACTGGTCCATACTAAAATAATAGCAATCATTCGAGGGAACTAGGAGCACTAAGAAAACCGCACTATATACTTCAATGACACCAAGGATCATTGTATTAGCCGTGCGGACTTTCAGTTACAGACCACCGCGCTCGCTGGAGGCCCGTTCGTATCCGGGTGATCCGTGAACTTCACCCCTCGCTCCACCCTCATTCTGAAATTCGATAAAACTCAAAAATCTCACATCTTGACTTGTCCAAACGCTCAGGGACGTCCCGGCGGCCAAAAACTACTGACCCGAGGCCTCAGCTTAAACGCAAATACGTGAGTGGATACAGGCTTCGAGATCGGAGATACGGGGCGCGGCAGGTGCTTAAACTGTGAAAATCCGGCGGAAAAACTTCTGAACGTCCTGGAAAATGTTCAGCATCAAGTGGTAGATGTAGACGGCTCTTTCCGGCGTGAGGTCTATGACCAGGTTGTCCCGGAGGATGTAATGACCTACGAAGTAGTACAGCCCCCACAAGGTAATCATAGAGGGCGAAACGCGGAAATGAGGGGTGTCGAAAATCCGGGGGAGGGGTTATTGGTGGAGCACTGAAAAATCAGATTGGTCCGGAGGCTCGGGAACTGAACGGGAGCTTCCAACGAGGCACTTGAAAAGGCGCTTAATGACTGATGGGATTTTAGAGCTGATAAACGGTGCAGCGAGCTAAGCGAGAATTAACTCCGGGCTCCCCGCAGGACGGACGATGGCTCGAAAAGAGACAAAAACAACGATGGGGACTAGACTCATTGTTGACGGCTTGGCGCGGTGTTCAATGAGGGGGCCGCCCCTGGCCGCTACGCAGCCCGGTCCTCAATGGGCGTTCACTGGAAAAAAAACACACATTGGATCTAGAGTCCAGACTCTTGAAAACATTGACAAGAAAAAATACTCTTGATTCAATCGGATTTTTGCTTGAATCAAAACGAAATCCGCTTAAATTAAGAGGCTTGGTTCTTGATTTAAGCTAGATTCTGATTGAATCAAGAGTACTTTTTCTTGTCGATGTTTTTAAGAGTCTGAGCTCTGGATCCAATGTGTTTTTTTTCAGTGATGGGCGTTTTGTGGTGATAAAGAACTTGAGGTCATCATTCGAAAATCCCTGAACAGCGAGCTAGATTTTCATTTTTTCTCGAATTTCAAAATTCCCCGACTTTTCTCTGACCTATGCATTTTGAACTAAATTCACTGACTTCTTGTCTGATTTATCTACGTTCGGTCTTTTTTTTTTTTTTTTGAGCAAAATTTTGCCAATAAAAATTCGTTTCGCGAACAATTTTAGGCAACACGTTTGGCAGTGTATGTATAACAAGACCAAAAAAAGTATAGTTCCATTATACGCGTGAAGTTACAATTTGACAATGATCAGAGGTGCACTGGAAAAAAAACATATTGGATCTAGAGTCCAGACTCTTAAAAACATCGACAAGAGAAGGTACTCTTGATTCAATCAGATTTTTGCTTAAATCAAAAGGAAATCCGCTCAAATTAAGAGGCTTGGTTCTTGATTTAAGCAAAAATCCGATTGAATCAAAAGTTCTTTTTCTTGTCGATGTTTTTAAGAGTCTGGACTCTAGATCCATTGGGTTTTTTTTTTTTTTTTTTTTTTTTTTTTTTTTTTTTTTTTTTTTTTTTTTCCCAGTGTGATATTTACCTAATTTTGCGATATTGCTTGGTAAGTGTACCATTGCCAGTTTCCGTACATTACTGTGCAAGCATTCTCTTCAACTTTTTCAAAAAAATTCCGACTAGATCACATATTGTTTTCGAAGTTTCTGCCGAAAATAATTAGCAATGTTACTGCAATATTTCCAGGCAACATCATAACCAGGAAGAGTTCATAAGACAACGGCAATGTTGTTCTCACATTGCATTGCCGCGTGGATGAGCCAAACTCAGAACGGAAAAGTACACAGGAGTGAGCTTTGCGACGGTTTGGCTTCGGATGAGAGTGGTGTCATTGACAGAGGTCAGGCACGAAGTGTGAGGATTGTCAACGATACAGTAACCTTTATTTTAACGCCGGTTTTACTCTTGAACTGGGATCAGGATCGCTGCATGCGCTCAAAGGTGCTCGCAGGCATTATTTCCGCGAGATCTAATGATTCTTCGACTTGCATTACGCGCGTGTCCGTCAGTGGCGTGGCGTGAGTTGCGATACATCGATTTTCATGTAATTTAAACCCATGGTAAAGAATCGATTATTGAGGTGTTCGCTGCGAACACCCTGTTTATCGATCCTTTTCCATAGGTTTAAATGGAATAACAATCGATATATCGCAATTCGCCACGCCACTGGACTGTCCGTGCTACCTCCGCTTAAATAAGAATTGGTCGGATCGACTAATCAGCCTACCTACATTATGCGCTGCTTTATTGCATTTCTTTTCGTGTTAAAACCCCGTGTGTTTTCGTGTTAAACAGAAAACGAAGTAAATTCATTTTAATCTAGAGGAAAATCACAGGAGGTTCCGGGAGGCGTGTTGTATATTGGACTGTGTTTGGCAGTATAGGACCAAGCCAAATCAGCTATTGCCAAATTTAATAGGGCAATTTAATTTTTTACGAGAGAACGTTTGTGCGGATTCCTTTGAAAATTTTAAGGAATTTGCTTTGGACTATGCAGAAAATTCACTGAGATTTTCACCAAAATCTGCACAACCGTTTTCATGTAAAAAATTAAATTGCCCGATTAAATTTGGCAATAGCTGATGTGGCTTGGTTCCTTTCTGCTTAACGCGGTCCTATTAGTCCTCCTTTTTTAAAAAACAGCATAACTACAGCATGAGAGGAAATATCAGGCAACGTGAGATGTAGATAGGCTGGATTTGGTTAAGGGCATCAAATTGATGATACCGGGGGGGGGTGGGGGGTTATAAAGTTGAATTGAGGGGCTTGGAGGACAAGGCAAATAAGTGCAGTTTTGGAAAACATTGAAATATTAATGATTTCAAGAAAAACTAGTCTTAATGCACATTCTTTGGAGAATTCGCTCCCAAATTCCAATTTAAAAGCATCAAAAAGTCGCAGTTTGAACTTATATTCCGCCATAGGGATCCATGTAATTTCGAAAATTCAAACACGTATTTCTCGAAATAGCAAAAACTGCCGCTATGCGCCTTGTCCTCCGAGAACCTCCATTGAAGGGTGTTCCTGAATATTTTGGAATTTTCATCCCCGCAGTAATTTGGAAAAATTGTAAAAATGTGCCTTTTATGGGAAAACATAATTTTGGACAAATTCGCGTGTGTTTCATGACTCGCGGACAAAATTCTGTGCAACAGGCAATCCTTGAGAAAAGTAAATCAACCTTATCCCCATGATTTACCCTCAAAAATGAGGTTATCTCACCTTTTCCGAAATCATCTCAAAGGAACATTCTAGATACTAGAATACTAGAATAGGTACTCTTTAGAGAGATTGATATTCTTCGGGCGTTCGGGCATGGATAATCTGATCACGATTCATCGAGGTATAGTGGTATAAGCTCCTGAAAATTTTAGTCACTTGCTGTTCAGACTTCGGAGTGCCTTTTAAAAAAACTTTCTAGATTCCGGTGCTATTTTTGTGAGCTATTGATTACGATACAAATGTTATTTTTTACCCATTTAATTTTTGTCCGGCAAAACTGACGACAATTCAGTAGTCTATAAAGGCATACATACATTCATGCTATTCGTTTGAAAAATTGTAAAAAGCCAGAAAACTGACTATTCACGATACAAAACATGGACGAGTAACGATAGAAAAAAAAATCATGTTATCCATAAGAGGAATTTTTTCGAAAAATTTCACTCAGACTATGTGACTTATGTGAGTAAAAATGTTTGCAAGTTCCTGGTCAGACATTTGGAGGACTCCTGGCCGTAAATATTATTTTGGATGTTTTTTTTTGAAATAGAGAAATGGATGAGAGGATAAACTAGTGAAAAAGTTCAATATAATTAGACCCACAGAAGGAAAAGGTCATGAAAGCACGTCCAAATAACGTATCTTTAAACAGCCCCTTTAATAAGACCAGGCGGTATTTCACGCCCTCTACATCAATTATTCTTTGCACAAGTGATGGACAACTAGACTTTTCAGAACTTGAGCGCTACACTGCATGTTTTCTCATAAAAATTTCACATGATCTGCGTAATACGAGGTAAAAAATCCCCAAGAGTTTCAATTTTTTTGCCCGTCGATTCAAACGTCTCGCTTTCAAAAAACCCCACCAGTTACCGCGTAGGTAGGTACTTACGTCATTACAGCAAGTGCTTGCCGAGTGATTCTCAGTATATACTGAATTTTGCCTAAAAGATTTACTACCGAGGGAAATGTTACGTTTCAAACGCGTGGAGAAAATTTTAAAAAAAGCACAGTGGAGAAACGTTTTTAACACAAATTTTCACTCTCATAGATGAATTATTTGACTTGGGTCGATAAGTTTCTTTCCGCGAGCGGTAAACTTGTTTGAATTGGCTGATTGTAGGTAAGTTAATTACAAGCTCTTTTTTCTCGTTCGTTAATAGACTCAGAATATCGTCACCTGCTCCCGGCCGAAGTATCGCAAGTGCCATGCGATGTTTCAAAATTTCCGCCGCAATTTTATTTTTTTACAGAGAAATTGTTCAACGAAACTGTCCGAAAATTTTACAATTTTTTTTTGTGCTGCCGATAAAATTCAGTGAAATTTTCAAACAGATTCAACCGACAATTTTCTCTGTGTAAAAAATAAAATGGCGGCAGGAATTTTTAAACGTTGCATAGCGCTTGTGATACTTTGGCTGGAAGGTGACGACATATTCTACAAGAAAACGGATTCCGACCCCTGAGGACAACACTAGGAGAGCGATTTTTGTGAGAGTTGGGCCCACCAGAAGAGAAAAAAGAATAGTTTCTCTCATAATGTACACAGTGCGTCCCAGGTGTCACCTACTATTTTAGTTTTAGTTACAATGCTACTTTATAGGTACCTAACAATACTGTCGGTTTCGGTAATTGGACCGCGTTTAGCAGAAAACAAAACCAAACCACATCAGCTATTACCCCAATTGAACTGAGCAATTTCATGTTTTACAAGAGAACGTTGGTGTGGATTTTTTGTGGAATTTTCAAGGAACTTGCTTCGTTTTTATGGCGAAAATTCACCAAAATCTGCAGAAATAAATCCGCACAATCGTTTTCATGTAAAAAATTGAATTTCCCAGTAAACTTTCACAACAGCTGATGTGGCTTGGTTCTGCTTAACGCGGTCCAATTTTCAGGGACCAAGATCTCTTTCCTCGTGGACGGTAAACCCCTAAACCTCTGGACCTGGTGGACCAAAACCCCTCCTACGTGAAATTTCAGAGAGAAAACATGCACTACGGTACTCAAAGTCCTACCTCGACCAGCGATCCATCGCAACCGACACCAAGAGCCAAAGTGAGATGTCAGCTTCATCTTGAGGCTAACGAGTATCTCGTCCAGTGTCAATGTCTCGAGTGGAAACGGGACTGTTTCGCGCGGACGGCAGGGTCGCGGCGGGCGTCTGGGATGCCTCCGCAGGGTCAATATCAAGCTCGCGAGTGGTCGACCCCCAAGAAGTTTTCCCTGATCCGAGCATTACACATTGCATGTTTGTCGCGCCGAGATTTATTATTGTAATTACCGGATGAGTTTCTTCTCCTATAAAAGCCGATCGGCGACCGAGAGAGGCATCAGTTCCGATCGCTTCATCTTACGATTGTTAGTGACTTGTGAAGTGAAGCTCCTCCGTCATCATGCAGGTTTTGACTTTAGTTGTCTTGGTCGGCTGTGCCGCCACCGCTGTCCTCTCGGCCGATACCTACACGACCCAGTTCGACAACATCGACTTGGAGGCCATCCTCAAGAACGAGAAGCTCGTCGACAACTACACCAAGTGCCTCATGGACGAGGGACCCTGCACCAACGAGGGACGTACCCTTAAAAGTAAGTGCGAATCTTGAGGGCTCCGGCTCGAGGGACTAATGAGTTTTTCATAAATTGTCGTTTTCAGACAAAAAAATCTTAACGGGGTTGCTACCGAATCTGGAAAATGAAAGTCCCTGACGTTTCCCTGATTTCCCTGAGACATATTGGTGGAATTCCCTGACAGTTGAGGATATGCCAGATGCTAGAGACATGATTCGAGGGGCTTGGAGGACAAGGCGCATGAGTGCAGTTTTTGAAAAAATTGAGATATTAACGATTTCAAGTAAAACTAGTCTAGCATATTCTGTGAAAAATTCGATCCCAAATCCAATTTTTATGCATCAAAAAGTCAGTTTAAACTTTCTTTCCGCCTTAGGGATCCGTGTAATTTTGAAACTTCAAATACGTATTTCTCGAAATATAGCGAAAACTGCACTTATTTGCCTTGTCCTCCAAGCCCCTCATTTGAAATAGTTTCCAGGTAAAATGTGTTGTTCAAAACGTCAAACCCATTCTAGAAAGCACATAAAGGCGCTTACCAATTTTTCCCTGACATCTTCGTCATTTTTCCTGACATTTCTAAATTTTCCCTGACTTTTTAAAATTCCCTGAAATTTCCCGGTTTTCTCAGTATTGTCTGACTGTGGCAACCCTGAACGTGTCTCATTTTCAATATTGAAAATTCCCACACGTAAATTTTATTTTTACCGGGAAATTGTTGGGTGTTTTTAAGTGTTCAACAGTTTTAAGTGCCTACACTCTCCTATCTGCGACGTGACGCTCCTGAGAGTCCAACAGTTTTACCAAGTTTTTTTTTTCTAGTTGCACGCAAAAATCAATAAAATATGCACTTTGGAACTCGAAATTTTCTCAGAAAAGAATCAAGGTGACGAGAGAATAAAGATGTGAGACAAGTACTTCCTCACACAAAGAAAAAAATAATCCCGAGAAAAAGAATCGAATGGTAAAAGGAAGTTTTCATCATTGAGTCAGAAACCATTCAACTCTCTTCGTTTCTTCTCTCTCTATCTTGATCTTTCAAAACGAAGAGCCTTCAGTTTTCAAATATCAGTGCAGTTTTACATAATTTTATGAGGAATAAAAACTTGAAACTAAAATATTGGTATGCTACTTTTCTATATAATAAATTAAATTAAATCTATAAAATGTCTACCTACAAAATAAATCGAGTACCTACAGGAAGAAACAGCACGGCGAAGGTTCTGAACCAGTAGCAATCGACTTCTAACATCTTTTAAGTTGGTGATTGTAGTGCCGTTGGCTATATCTAATTTCACCGTATTGGATGGAAAAAATTTCTTGTAAAATTACTAAGGGCACACGATTAAAATAAATAATAATGCTTTCCTTAGTTCGTACAAAAACGCTGCTAAAATTGCACTAAAATTATCGAGAGAGTTGGTAATTTTACCTCCTTTATATTTGTAGTGAATTTTTGTGAAAGAAAAATTTCGGGATGTTAACAGAATTATTGGTTTTTTTTTTCCAGAATTGCTTCCCGACGCTTTGAAAACCGCTTGCGCCAAGTGCACTGAGAAGCAAAAGACCGGTGCCCGTAAGGTCATCAAGTTCTACCAGACCCAGCACCCCGAAGACTTCAAGAAACTCCAGCAGAAATACGACCCCGAAGGCAAATTCAAGGCCGAATTCGAAAAGGCCCTCTTCGGACAAACCCTGTAAACTGATCCCAACCTTCCAAACGCCCTATGACCAGAACAAATCCTCCGTTTTCGAACATCCTTCCATCCTCTATTTATTGTGACAATACTGTCATCCTCAACTAAATGAACCAAAGAACAAAATGAATACCTAAATTAAAAATTGAAAATAAAGTTTATTTATTTCAACAGTATCCTTTTGTCTCTTTTTTGAAACGCATGCAACACTGAAAAAACACTGGAAGCTTTTCCATTGTTATCCGAAATTAGGGTGGGATTTACGTTGATGAAACGAGAAACAAAGAAAAATTATTAGAATAATTAAAAAAATCCCGGATAAACAGTCCGACCATCACCATTATTCGATGCTAGGTGCAATTTTTCCTTGCTCATTTAAATATTTTTTAGAAAAACTTTACGCTAGAGGGTTATAAAATTAAAACTGCAGTAAACTTTTGGAACACCGCAATTAAATCATTTTTTTTTCCGCAATTAAATAATTCTATTCTGGTTTCATCATCGATAAACTAGCCGTGGGATAGACTTGTAGTTATTTAATTATCCGCAAATGGATTCAATTTTATAAATCGTTGGGTAGAGTAAAAAAATGCATACCTTGAATGCGGCGTTGCTAATCTCCGCTTATGTTTTATTTTTTTAAAAGAAAATTTACCAACTGTGTTCCTTGAACTTTCCTGTGATTTTCTTCACTCATTCAAAAATACTTATCAACGGACAATTTCAATTGAAGAACATTTTTTTACCTACTTTAAAAAAAATTAAAAACCAGTCAGAGATTTCCGTAAAAATTCAATGGTGATGCACATTTTTCGACTATAGCCATCGATAATCTGAATGAGATTTTAGGATTTGGTTCGACTAAATGAGGTAAAAAATTGTGCGGTCAAATCAAGAATATTTCGCTCGTCAGAAGTTAATACACACGCAATGAAAATGCCGAAATCAACACGAAACAGAATAGGTACTTTCATCCGCGATAAAAACCATGTTAGATACTGGTCAAATCGGTTTTTGGAAAAAACTAATTGTGGGGTAAATGACATGAGGTAAGGCTCCACAAAGACTTTCCCGGACTTGCAGCCTCCTCTAGTCCTCTAATGTACAGTGCTTATAAACTTGTGAAGAAAAATTCAGGAAGCGATGAAGATGATTATAAGTTTTAAAGCATATTTAAATTCATTATTTTGCAGTTTGATTGAAATAGTTTTCGATTTCTTGGCGAGCGAGAAGCGTAAACTTGTGAGTACATTACTTTCTCACTCATCTTTTTCTTTTCAAATTGGGAGACAAAGTTTCCCTCGTGTTATTCTGCATGGAATTTGCTGTGACGTCCATATATTGTAATTGTGACCTCTTGAAATGACTTGCTGAGCGCCTCTTGTAATTAACCTCAACATCCTTACGTTAACTACTAAAGAGCCGAAAAACGTCGCTTGAAATCGAAATTTATGAAGTAAGAACCAGAGGAGCTTGACTTAATCACAACGCTGCAAAGTTTCAACTCATTCCTTTGTTCATACACAGCTGAAAAAAACTTCGTGCATGGGACCCGAAGTTGAGGTCATATGGATCTCTGAAGTTTTCTGATCACGCATCCGAAAACTTGAGGTCGAGCTGCTGAAGATCGGGTCAGCCATCGAGGCACTTCGGTATGTACCGGAGTACTTCATATGTGTGACCCGAACCTTTCAGTATATATCGAAGTACTTCAGATTCAGATGTCTGACCCGAACTTCGGCAGCTGGACCTCGAGTTTATAGATACGTGACCTGAAAACTTCAGAGATCCATATGACCTCAACTTCGGGTCCCACGCACGAAGTTTTTTTCTCCGTGTAGCAGGCGGTGCATATTTATTCACTCAAAATTACAGAGAATTTTCGTCGAAACATTACGCCTACTGAGCGGTAACCCTGATGTAAAAGAGATGTTGTATTCACTTTTGAGTGAATGAATAAAATGTTCAGTGAGATACCTACTGCAAGTTGCGGTGTAATTAAGTCCGATCCGCGCCCTTTCGATTGTTATACATTTGTGACATTGACCAGTTTTCTATTGCAACGTTAGAAAAAAAAAAGTAGGTGCGATAGACAATAGATGAGAAAAATATTTACAGTTTGAGCGCAGTTCAAAGATTCTTGATCACGATCGTTGATCTCAATGTCCCCTCGAAGGACCTTACCGTTGACTCCCGAATCACACCGCGCGTGGTAAAACGACACTAAACAATGAACACAAAATAACTGAGTCTGCAAAAAGTACTCCAACATATTTTTGTAAAAACACGCGCTCTTCCTTTGCTGTTGCAAAGATGAGTGACGAATGAAACGAAAAGCGCGGTCAAAATATCATTTGGGGAGAGAGGTTGGGTTAATGTAGATGCACTTCTGAACTTTTAGGCTTTTTAATCAACGACATGAAGATCGGATTTAAACTGTATATGCCCATTAACTTTATAATGTCCTTTCATTGGCAGACTCGCTATTGCGTTGTTTACACATTTGATTATTTTTAATGTAGCTCACACCCATATCGTTTTATTGTTACCAATCGCTGATGCAAAATTTCGACGGCTCGATTGTGAGACTGATAACGTCGATTTATTTGAACAAACTGGATTTTTGAAGGGGCCGTAGTGAGACCCCATCATAAAAAACTAAAAGACAACCGCGCATCAGTCTTTGCCATGCGAGAATAATCGGAATCATTTAGCTAATAATATTGATTTTGGGTCGCATGAGAATGTTTTTTTTCTTATACGAAAATCGACCCCTGAACTACCATTATTATTATCAACAAACAGCAAATGTCAGATATAAATTGACAATTTCTTGACCTATTGCAGACATTAGGAGAAAAGGCGGTTACACTGCACATCTGGTCACAGATTGCGCGGCAACGTACCGAAACAGTTCCTGGTATTGAATACTACTGCAAAACAATATGATATTGAAATTTTTTCTAACTCTTTAGCGGAAAATAATTGTACCAATATGTTGAAATGCGAACTCGATTTTTCCTGAAAAATGACCATGAAATGACTTTGCCACGTTTGCCGTTCTTAGATCAGAGAAAATAAGGGTCGCAGCCCACATTTTTGGACGACAACGTTGTTGTGTCTTTCAATCAAAGTATTATTCGGAAAATTGACGATGTCACGATTAAAATCAGTAATCATTTACTTCATCGGCACTATAGGCGACGCTGGTATTACGTTACGCCGTAGAGAAACATGCAAAGCGCCCTTAGTTAGTGTCGAATACGACGAACACTACACTGGGCTTTCATTTTAACTCCTGGATGCAACTATTCGGGCTCCATGGATGTCCGTATTGCATACGCACGAAAATGAAGGCATTTTGGCTGCCCAGGTCCTTATACCGCTTAACCCGCGGCCAACATCGCGCTTGATGATCCAAAATGGCAATTCTTCGTTTATACAAAAAGGATGTCTTCGAGGACGAATAGTTGCAAACAGGCGTAGGATGTGCGTGTATTATGCGCTTCAGTTTGGATGTTGTGATGTGTTGAGCATGATTTGTAGAGCATCTATGCGTATCTAGGAGATGTTTCCGAAGTATGGATATAATTTGAGATAATAGCAGTAAAACCCGCCGCACAATAAAAAGAACCTTTCAGAGAATTTGGATATACATTTTTTACTAAAACTGCAATTTTTGACATTAGGGGTGGTTTCACGATAACTGGAATAGTTTTGTCGCCGTAACAGACAACACATTTTCCAGTCATATTTTCAGTAGAAATGATAATCACTGGAAGTTTTTCGCATTAATCTTCAAAGGGTTACGTATTATAACACTTTCTAATGATATATTGCTCTACTTCTCAATTAACGTTATGTAAATTCCGAAAATGTGCTGTCTGTTACGCGGTAAAAAGTCAGCGTAACAGACAGCACATTTTTGGTCATATGTATACATTAAAATTTTAAAATAGAGCAATAAATCTTTAAAAAGCGTTATAACACGTAACCCAGTGTAGATTAATGCAAAAAAATTCGAGTGATTATGATTACTACTAAAAATATGACCGAAAAATGTGATGTCTGTTACGGCGAAAAAACTATTCCAGTTATCGTGAAACCGCCCTTAAGTTACTTCACATTATAATTTATTAAATGTAAGGGGTTCTTCTCGAAGAAAATTTTACGAGAAAATCAATAAAACTACTTCTAAAACCTCTACGCTCCTTATCAGCATCGATGTGGGCTTTTAAAGTTTCCACATTTTGTCTGACTCCTCTCATTGACTTGCTCCATTGAGCGCCGATGGTGAGGCGGTTAGTGTCTGAAGTTAAAACGCCTTCTTTTCCGTGCGTATGCAACACGGACATCCATACAGCTCGAATAGTTGCATCCTGGAGTTATATTGAAATTCGTTTGGTATCAGTGCCACGCGACACAAACTGAAGATTCGTTTGTTTCTCATACACCTTAACTGATTCCAACGTCGTGTTGCGAATTGAGCGGATGAAGTACCTGAATCATAACTGATTTTCATCGCGACATGGTCAATTTTCTGAGAAATGCATTAATTACTGCGTTACATCCACAACGCTGCCGGCTCTCGAAATCACCCAAAAATTATGTATCTGAGCATGATACGTAAAGTTTCCTTTAACATACGTTACTTTCTCGAATGTAAAAGTATACAATTAATCCCATCTTTCTGAACATTACAACAGTATTCACGTCCTCACATTACTCTTTGCGAAGTCTTCCGTTTTGCGCAAAGCATTCATTTCGATAAATATACCTACAAGCGAGACAAGTAGGTATTTCTAGCCTGAAACTTGTCAAGTTCTGGATAAAAATTAATTCCAAGCTTGCGAGTGACTGTTTTGCCGTTCAACAGCAAGGCAGAATGACGAGAGGATGGGAATGTCCCGGTCCCATCAAAAGAGGAGGAATCTAGGGATAATTTTTTTCGTTCCCAGAGAAAGGGGACCTTCATGGGAAAGTCCCCGAACATTACCTGCTAAAATCTATTTTCTAGGCAACTTTTACAAAAAAAAAAAAAAGACACACACACATGCAACCTTCACACGTAGCGATCTCTCACACTTCGAATAGCCACTGGGAAAGTTTCCGGGAACTTTCCCGTTTCCATTCCTAGTGCCGGTAATCCAGGGTTGCGCAAAGGGTCTCGCGCCAAACATACGATGGTGTGGCCGGCGCGGCGTTAGACGTATATTAGCCCCTGCAAGACTTTAGGAATACTTCACGCATTGCGCCAAACAGTGCGGTCGGCGTACAGCCCATATTAGCGCCTACAAGACTGCATGAATACTTCTCGCATTGCGCCAAACGCAGTGAAGTCGGTCGGTTGGTGTGAAACGCATATTAGCGCCTTCAAGACTGTAGAAATGGTGTAGGACTGCGCGTCATCATTCTTGACTTACCTACTGCTCCAGTTTTTAGCAAAATGAAGGGGGAAATGTGTATCCTCATTCTAACGATTCAGAAACTCGGGCGATATTTAATTTTTCTTTTTTTCTATGTTATTACATGAAAAGAAAATAGAACGAACGAAAATATTGTGTCGAAATTTTCGATACTTTCATTTTAGATCATTTAGGTAAATTCGCGGGAACTTTTCAGAAAAACTGTGTGTAGTTTTTTAAAACATTTATTAAAAACAAAACATAAAAGTGGTGCATAACGTTGCAATCAGAGATAAATATACGCTTTCTTACAGGTGCACCTGTCGAGTTTTGAATCCATTGGTCTCTTAAAAAACTTGAACATGGTTTTTCTATGATTTTGTATATGTAGTTTTTTCAGTGGTTAGCGGCCGCATGCCCTGGTTCACTTTTTAAATGACTATAAAAGCTCTCTGGGCCATTCGTGCTGTGAGGGCTATCCATCGAAGGGAGACATTCCTGTAAGTGAGGAAGGAATGAACAGTCTTCCGCGATGTAGTTATCTACCACAAACTACCAAGGTTGCCAGATTAACGCTTCCTCGTTGACTTTTGAATATTCGCGCAAATATGTGAGTTTTCAGTACCAGAAAAATTTGCGCAATCCTATCGCTGCCTCTCCTTAGTGCTTGACTTTCCCAAGAAAATTAAATTCCTATTCCGAGAACGGCCGCGGATCGGATGGTTGGTATGACTAGAACAAGAGATTGGATTTATGATCACTCTGCTGTATCAAATCAAAATATTCGGACTAGTGCTTCCGTCAAACAGGAAAAGAAAATTCTGTAGGCAGTTATTTTCTGTCTGATACTCCCTGTACATAAACAGTCGCCACACTGGATTACCTGCACAAGTGTTTACAACCCGTTTTTTGTTATGCATCTTGTCAATCAGAGCGTATTGCAAATAAAATAGTATCACTGACTACTGTGAAATAGGAGGATGGAATTTCTAACTTACTTGTAAAAAAGTTCATTTTTCAAAAGTTCAATCAAGATTGGTATGTTGATCGTGACCACAACTTCCCCAACCGGTTGCCCTCCAGGGTAATCTCCACGAATACACATGACTTAACAATTTTGAGCTCAGTATCACGGCTGACCTTCCGAGTAAAAAGAGTTTCCAAATCCCCGCGAGGATATCCGAGTTTAATCAACTATGTATGTATGATTGTTAGATCACTGATCACTGATTTCTCTCAGCTGTCCATTCCTCACGGGTCTAAAATGATAACGCCAAAATTTGAAAAAAAAGGCAATAACATGAAACTAATGTGGTTCACTTTCACTTTGGGTACAAATTATGCACTAAAAATTGAGGATATACACAAGAAAACAATTAATTATTTGACTTTTGAAAGAATTAGCTACCCATTTCCCATTTCGACAGAATCACGTGCGATCCTCCTTATCAAAATGATGTAAACAAGAAACCACCGAACATGCATCAATCATCGGTGAGAGGTGACTGTCGGTAATTGAAGCAATTGTTTTGGAATTGTTCTCTAATCTGCGAAATGGAAATTTACAATTTTTTTTACTGCCTCAAATGATTTCCTAGTTTGTTTTTCCATAATTTACTTCAGTTGCTGGCTTCCAGTTTCACACATTTGAATAAATGTGCATAATCTCCTCTCATCACAATTGGAATGACTCGCCCATGTAACTCATGTAAGTTATTTTTTCAACCATGCCTGCATTCAAGTCTGAACTAACTTCTTCATATATATTCGTGATTTGAAATCAGCCTCGGTATCCTCCTTCTGAATGTCATGAAGATCGAGGGTATTCATCCAGCCATCACTAAATTAGTATAGGTTTTTCCTCTTGAGGAACCATCGGTGCATCTCTAACCTCCTCATTGACGGATTCTTCCTGTCTGTTACTTTGGCCTCTGCTCAATTATTTTTCTCCTTTGTGTTCCAATTTGGGCACAAAAGATATCAAACTAGCGTCATTTAGCAAGTGTTAAATGTTTTGTTAGAGGCTGCAAAATCAGGGCTCCAAGTCGGACGAGACCAATTTACGTATTCTTGATCACCGTAGATTTCATCCGGGGATAATGACTGTTTCCCCAAGAAACCATGTCATGCAGGACATGACACTAATTGAACTTCAACATTTATACTGTTCAGAAATCTCTCCCAGTATGGTTTTTCAAGTGGCTAAAGTGCGGCTGCAGTAACTCGGGCTAACGTTATTCCATGTTGTGATTTAGTCGGCGTAAGAATGCTGCGAACGATGTCCCATCGTGTTGCTCTTCTAATGGATGGGGGGGTTGGTAGAACTTTCAAGGGCTCCTTCTAAAGAAATTTAGGTTCCTCCAAATGAAGTTTTCCTAGAATTTTGCACGACACCTAAAATTGCGTGGACGACGGTTTTGTTCCTTCAAAACAGCGCTCTTGAATGTTGTGTTCCCCCTACAACAGTGCTCTTGAATGTGTGTTCTCCCGACAACAGCTCTCCTAAATGTTTTGTTCCCTACCTTGTGAAAAAAATAAGAAAAACCTCCCCCTTTTCGCAGGCATCTCCTATTTTTCTCGTCCTCACATGGGTTATCCCATTTCACGGGACCGGCCAGTCCTGTGGTACAGAAGTGTCTGCACCCCTGATGGATGCCTTGCTAATTAGGAAGATTGATAGAAAGTATGAATTTTGCATGGTTTCCCAAATTTTCAGCCTTTCTTAACCTGAAGATTGGCAATAAATTCGTGGAACTACATCCCTAAATTTCCGCACCTGCTTCATCTTCTCTCAAAAAAATACTTAGTGTGAATTCTACGTCCGAATATTTGAATGTTCAGGGAGCTATGCTAAAAAAAACTACGCAAATTGTTAAGAATTGATTATGATTGGTTCTCTTCCTTGAAAAATATCACATTGAGATACATTTTTGTGAAAGGAATCATGTGTTTAACTCTGATCTTGCTTTTCTTATGTTCGAAAATTACTTTTCTAATATACAGTTTTACTAATTGGCGTTTTCTTTTCTTTTTTTTTCAGTGGTTATCTCCTACCTGTTACCACATTGTCATGGGTTTGAAAGCAGCTGTCCAAGCTCTTCAGTAAGTTGATTACTTCCCAACACATTTAAAATATTTCTACAGCAAAGTCATTCATTTTAAGCCTGGTCAAATAAGTATATGCCTTTTTAGGGAAGGATGAACGATCAACTATCTTCAGTACACCATTGAAAGTGAATAAAAGAATCAAGATGCAGATTTTCTGTCCTAATCCAAAAACTCATATCTTATTTTGTGCGGACTCTAGCCTTCGAGGAGGAAGAAAGGCCAAAAATACTATATTTCTAGAAGGGCAAACGTTGATAATAGATATTGCTGTAAACGCTGAAAAAACTAAGAAGATCCCTCACTTGGAAAAGTAAATACTTAAAACAGATTGTTGCCTTTACACCATGGAGATCTTAAGTGGAAGTGAACTTGATTAATCATTCTATCTTTTTCCTGCATTTTGCTGGATATTTGGTGAGTTGGTTAAGTTAGGGACATCTTTATCAAATTAATCTGGTGAATGGAAAGGATTTTCCGAACAGAACAGAACAAAACTATGATCATTTCAAGATCAGATTAATCAGATTATTCACCCAAGTTTTTATTTTTGGGTGCATTTCAAGGCTTTAGTTATTGTCAATTATTTGCTGTCTTTTCTATCCATTAAAATAAAAAAGAAAATTAAGTTTTCTGATGATGAATGAAATTTAATTTGTTTAAGTACAATGTTTTATTCGTGTGTTTCTGTCATTTGTCCCTCTTCTTTTTTCAGAAAAGCGGAAGTTTTAAAAGAAAAGCTGCATTATAGCCAAGATTTACTGAATGATAACGACGCTTGGGCTTGTCAGCAGCAGTTACAGGTAAATAAGAAGATTTTTTATCATGGAAATACCCCCTAGAAGAGAATTCTTGAAGAATGTATCATGGATCTTCATTTGGGATTGAGGTCAGAACAAATCTGGTCGTTAATTTCTGCGTTGCTCTTATGCGGGAAACTTGAATAAAACAATTTTTGACTCCTAAAAATAAAATTTGAAGGGAGAAGGAATTTCCTTTAAACTTCAAGTTTTAAAGCCCCCGATGCATTAAATTTTTGCGGCTAAATTAATTCTAACGTAGGTGAAGAAAAGTAAATTTTTATAGTGAATGTGGGGCCTGATAGAGACTACTACCTATATGGGAGAAAAGTTGTCAACATTTATGTTGAATAATCTTTGGCGTGAAGTATTTATTTATGGAATTTATGATAGAGCTGGATATATCAGACTCTTAACCAAACGTTTTTCTGAAGGAAATTAGCACTTTTGCCGTACTTAAATGTGACTATAGCGTCAAAGTGATGGGAAGGAGGGGTGGTGGTGAAGTATTTAACCACATATAAATGTATGACATTCCTAGCCAGGCAAGAAATTCAGTGGCCAAATTTTGTATAACTATTTTTCACTTGCCCAAAACTTCCAAGATACAATCACTTTTTTACTCCTTTCTTCCTAAAGAACTGTTAAATTCACTTTTCCATCTTGTCCCATTAAGGCCTGTGTAAAAATTCACAATCATACACTCTCACATGAATTCCATATCTTCAGGTATTCTCCTCTAGGAGGCATTAATTATGGATTGATTCATTACTGTTTCCACCAAAGTGAGATATAGAGACCTCAAAGGAATGCGGCAAAAATTTTAATTCATATCAAACGATAGATTCAAATGTATTCCCCATTAGGACCAGGAGAGGCATTACATATTGTATATTTTAAGAATTCTCACCGCTGAGGCCCTACAAAAACGAAATTTTCTTCTTCTTTGGTTTTTGAAGCAATGGAATTTTTCAAATCACTCCTTTATTTGTTGCAAATGGTTTTTTCGACTGTTTGATGTAGAAGAGTAAAGTGCACTGCTCATAGCGACCATCACAGCACAGTATGTGGAAGTTGTCTGAAGCAATGTAAAAAACGTTGCCACAGTGAGGGAATACTTAGTAATGTAAGGGATTTTTTAAAAGTCTGGGAAAACCTGGCAACATGAGGGGGGTGACGAAAGTTTCAGGGAAAAATTATTAAATCACCTTTATTTGATTTCTAGAATGGGTTTGATGTTTTGAACAACAAATTTTGCATGCAAAATTTTTAAAATTTTGTCCTTTTAACCATCTGGCATATCTTCAACTTGTCAGGGGATTTCACGGAAAAGTGTCAGGGATATTCATTTTCTTAACGCTGTGGCAAACTTGTGCAAAGGCCAGGAACATTCTGCATCATTGTTCTTTGATGACTCTTTATATTGGCAAATTTTAAGCCGTTAAGGGATGCAGGAGACTCATCGGCTCGAAAGATGAAAATTTCCCTCATCAATTGGAATTAATTTTCTTTTTCCTGATTTTAGAAAATTTACCAACAAGTTCTAATCTTGGACTTGGAATATGCTCTGGACAAGAAAGTTGAACAGGACCTCTGGAACCATGGCTTCAAACATTACATTGCTGCTATCCAGCAGCAAACAAAAGACAAGAAAGTAAGTTCCATTTAAGATTGAGTCTAGTTTTCTTTTCAGAAAGCTTGATCAGTTGGAATCAGGATTCCTCAATTTTGAATGGTCTAGCCAATACTTCATCTGATTTCCTTCTTTGACAGGGAGAATCAAAACCATGAAGAGTTTGTCTGCATCCGTACATTTGGAGATGAAAAAATTCCTGTGAAAACAACCCCTCTAAATTAATTTAACTTGGTCACCTTGCTTCTGTAGGGCGTATTTGTCATAACAAGTGGTGCTCTCTATCATAAAACGATCACAAAAAAGTTGTAATTGTCCTCAAGTTTAGGACAAGAGATTCACTTCACTTTAAGCCTAGTGCAGTAATGACACGGAAATGGGTCATTGCAAGGGAATGGGTCAAACTGAAATGACCAGAATGGATGTTTTTAAGAAATTTACTGAAAAGATCATTATTTTTTTTGTCTTGCAACTTCATTCAACTGTTTTTCATAGGACTCTCTAAATGTATTTCTTTTATTTTACAGAACCCAAAACGTGCTGAATTTCAGGCGCTGCTGTCATGGTGTCTCGATACTGCTAGTGGATTTTACCTGATGCTGTTGCAAGAAATTTGCGCTGCATTCAATCTAGATTTACCATTCAGAAGGTAACCCTTATGAATATAAAGTATCCTTAAGTCTACAAGTGCTCGGGTGCCTTTTTTCAAATAATTCGTAACACTGTCTAACCGGTATGGCAACCAAAAATAGATGCTCTTTTTCTTAAATATTATGTCCTTTTAGACTAACAATACATAGGACTATAATCTAAAATTTAAAAATAGCGTTATATTGTGTTGCTTTCAGAATGACAACCAAAATTGTCACTATACCTCCGAAGAAATTTTACCATCTGTCTCCACTTTTTCAAAAAATGCTACAATAATCGATTATTAACATAATATTAAGGCTTCATGAATACTTTGAAGACCATAATCCTTTGAAGACCTTTGTCTAATCTGTGCACAAAACTGTAATTTGCTACAGCCTGACTGCGCAACACCACACCTCTCCCTAACGGCCAATACTCTAATGAAATTCAAGTATAAGACATCACCATATCTTCCATGGGGCCACAATGGTGCTTTTTGCAATTTCTTTTATTCATAAATTTAAAAGACACTTTGCAGCCAAAAACTTCTCCTCCAACGATAAAAATAGAAAGGCTGTTTTAAGAATAGAATGCGAAAACAGATTACTGATACCATGAAAAAGCTTTCCCAACATTTGAAGCCCTCAATTGCGTAAATAATGGCTATGTTGCAAAGTAATATATTATTCTAAAGATAATTATATCTTCTTTCAATTGCTGTTTATTTTTAAAAGCAAATCCACAACCATTCCTGAATTGCTAAAAAGTGTGCATTACCTTTTGTTCAGCTCCTGTACATTGTTCAGACTTTCAGGATATGCACATCTTACCTTGAAGTATTCATTTTTAAAAAACGAAGTTACTTTTTTAGTATGCTTTAAAGAACTCATGAAACCTGATTTAGAGCACTGTGGTTCCTGCTCAGCGCAGCAGTGTATTTCTCTTGGAGGAAATGCCAGTAAAATTTCTAATCTTTCCCTCTCGCAGGGATTCCAATTGCTTCTATAGAACT
This sequence comes from Bemisia tabaci, assembly GCF_918797505.1. Classification (NCBI taxonomy): domain Eukaryota; kingdom Metazoa; phylum Arthropoda; class Insecta; order Hemiptera; family Aleyrodidae; genus Bemisia; species Bemisia tabaci. Next base: position 14,249,175 of record NC_092796.1, read on the forward strand.
TTTATTTTACATATTCTCTGTGTATAATTCAATTTCAGAAAAGGACTTTATGGAAGATTAAAGAAATTCGAACCAGCACCTTACATCTCGCAGCCCCAAAGGAATTCTTGTCATTACCTCTGCCAATACTGTCTGGTTCATTTGGGTGATCTGGCTCGTTATCGCAATGCTAGCCGACAAGCGGAAGCATTCTACAAGTAAATATTGCCTTCATTCTCTTTTTTAGTCATAACTTATACTTTGGGCTCTTTGTGCTTCAATTTTCTTCATTATATCGCCCTTTTAACCCATTGGCGTATATGAACGAGCATTCCCATCAGTGGCACCCTGGAACAACTGGACTGCATTTTGCAATTTGGAACTATAAATTTTGGCTCATCTGAAAAAACACTAGTATGCATCGGGAAACTAATGGCGCATACGTTGTTTTTAAACCGGGCTAGAATTTATAGTTCCAAATTGCAAAATGCAGTCCAACTGTGCATAGACGAATTAACTTGAGCCCTTGATATGTATTTGTCTTGGTAGTGTGTGTCCAATTGCCCAATAGATAGCACCATGGATGTCCTTTTAAAGATAATGTAAGAGGATTCTGTCGCCATCCTGGTTGCTGGTACTGCTAGGCACATCAGGCAAAAAAATGCTAGTATGCGAATGGGTTAAATGGTTTCTGAACCTCAAATCAAACAATGTTTTTGTTCGTCAAAGCTTTCTAATAGTTGAAATTATGATCATAATTTTCTAATTTTTTGTAAATTTAGCAACTGAAATTCGTTAATTTGATACAAAAATTAATCTGGTAAAGCTGAAAACCAGAATGGGTGAGGAGAGAATGGTGCCAAACTTTTTACGCTGTTTTTAAGTTTGAGAAAAAGTGGAGGTATGCCCTTTCTGCTAAGCACAATGGTTTAATTAGGCACATTATTTTTAGTATTGGTGAAAATCATAGGGCACATTGAACATCTATAGGTTAAGATTTTTCTTTTTTTCATTTTTACAGGCATGCAATTCAACTGAGTCCAAGTAGCGGCCAGCCCTACAATCAACTCGCTCTGTTGGAAACAAGCCGTGGCGATAAACTTTCCACTGTTTTTCATTATGTGCGAAGTGTTGCAGTTGCTCATCCATTTCCTGCTGCCATTTCAAATTTATCCTTGACCTTTGAAAAATGCCTTGAAACTACGTGAGTATAGTCAGCATTATAAGTTCTCCTCCATGGTCGTCTAAAAGGAAAGTAATTTTAGTGTCCATCAATAAATTTTTATGAAGGGCAATCGTTGCCCAGTCAACTAGAAAAATCTGATTTTAATTTTCAATTGGAATCCTGTGCAGTAAATTTTAGCCTTTTTCATGTCCTCCTCATGATTTTTGTGTTGACATGTGAAAAGTTTACTTAGATCGCTGTATCTCATGTATGCAACAGATCCATTCTGGTGTCCCCTCTGCCATCGTCTCTCTCTTTTTTCTCAAAATTTTTCCAAAACAGCCACCCACCTAACTTTTATAAAAAGAAGCTACTGCTTTTTTTGAGATTTTCTTTTTTATTGATGGTTCCTAAAAACAAAAATTTACCCATGGAAAACTTTTCCCGCTTGAATTGAGAGCCAACTTTTTGTCAGTTTTCCTAGAAAAATTTAATCAAAATGTTGTTATGTGTCAAAAATTTCAAGAAACTGTCACATAATGGAAACAAGATAATAGACCGCACAAAGACTGAATTCATCCGAATAGGACAATTTTTAAGATCTGTTGCAATCATGCTAACTTCCACCCTCCGAAAAAAGACAAAATTATGTATTTTATGAGTATGTAGTTATGAATTGAAACATGTCCTCTCTTTGCATGTAATAGAAGATAATAGTATGAAAATGTTGTATGGTTCAGCTTTTTAAAAAACCTGTTAAATGTTTCAGGGTCACAACAGATGGGAAGAAACTAACCAGCAGTGAATACATTGCCCTATTTTTAAAACTTCATGCTTTGTTTCACCTTCCGGGTGATTTTTCTGAATGTGAAACGCTAGTACGCCTCTTGACATCCTCTTTGACTTCACAAGTTGCCACTGAGGCATTTTCCTCTTGGAAGCTAGTTCAGGTACTTTTTAGCCAGTATTCTCTTTTAAACTAATAACAGTCTCTTAATCTCATTTTCAATTTTTTGCTTTTCAAAAATCACTCCTCTGAAAAATTTACCTCTTTTCAAAATTTCTTCTCTCATGGATGGTCAGAAATAACAAAGCCTTTAGGAACTCTCCTGATATGCTGTATTTTTTATCAAATGTAGGTTGGCCATCAGCCATATTTAGCCTTTCCCAAAAAAAGGCTCTCGTTAAGAAAATTAAGAATATCGTGTTTTTTGAAACCAGATTTCCCTTTGGCTGAGATTGAGGTCGCCCGATTTTCATACCGCAGAGATTGTTACAGAAATGTTTTGTGTGCGATTCCACCCAAGCAGACTATTCTAAATTCTAATTCTTAAATTTGCACCTTGTCTAGTTATGTATCAGGATGTCTCATTTCAAAAACCTTCCTGCAACAGAAGTGATGCTACCAAACATGGATGCAGGTGTTTATGTCAATATAGCCAAACATTTTATAATTAAGGATGCGTCCACATTTACTTTTTCAGATGATGGTGGTCAATATGTATGGAATGCACCATTTAATGAGTGAAGGTACCCAGCTCACAACCGAGCTCACTGCAGATGAGCGAACTGTCCGGTCGTTCTTGATAGACATGATAGCTGGATCGTTGAATGCCTTTCTAATTTCTGTTTACATGCTAAAACAAGAGGCGCTTTTGGAGTATTTTGCTCTTCCAGTCAGTAAGTACCACAGTCATTTGCAAACTTGAACAAATATTGGAACTCAATCACAAACCTAAAAAATGACCCTGAAATCGAGAGTAGTATCTGAGTCTTTTTATCATGTTTGTATAGACTGATACTATTTTTATGCTGATCACAGTTTTCCCCTCTACAGAGCAGCCGAAGGAAGTTGGCAAGGTGAAGACTGGAAAGATTCTATTGCAAACAAAATTCTCTAAAGACTAATTTCAGAATAATATGCGATCAATTTATAATGTAATTAATTAGTAAAGCTTGATTAAGTCCAAACTAAAATCTAGATTTAAGCTTGAATTTGCCTGAGTCCCAAACCTTAGGAGGTTTTCAAGCGTGCGCTCGTTCATAGCAATTTTCACTGATTATTTTTTGATAACAGGGGTAGATTGACCTATTTTACAGTCTAAAAAGCAATGTAAATTTTTTACTCATACGTCAAGATCAGAAAGTTTTTTTTGGAAGCCTTGGGTGAGTTACAAAATACAATTAAACCTTGACTTACCGTATAGCTCCGCAGATAAGACGCCCCTGCAGATAAGACGCACCCCGGATTTTGAGGGGGCAAAAAAAGAAAAAAATAAATACTCGCGTATAAGACGCGGTTTTTGATGGAAAAATGCAAAGGAGAAGAAAGAAATAACAAACAACATTCCTGGGAAAAATCTCTTGATTTCCAAATTTATTTTCTAAAATTTACATGAAAGAGGATCATTGACGGTTTCAGTCGCTCTCCGCCTCGCACTCCGTGTCATACTCATCATCGCTTGACTCGCCGGTAGCCACTGACTCAGCGTCGGAGTCGGAACTGGGATCGGCATCGGCATGCTCCCCTCCTCCAGTCCTAATGAGGCGTGAAATCACGCCGATTGTTTGAATTAAGACCCGCGGTCATCGTCCCAACCCCACCCCCTACTGTACCCTTTCTCAAAGCAGCAGCGTCGAGTTTGAAAAGAGGGAAAGGCAGAGCCATTGATACGAAAAAAGAATTAAAGCAAAAAGGATCTTTCCTCAAAGGAAGCTCAAATCTTTAAGAAAGGGAGATTAAAATTGCGATAACAGCGGGGATTGAGTGGGCGATTGACATGTCTTCCGCTGCGCCGCGCCAGCGCTGCATGCGGCGCGTGCCGAAAATGCAGTGAGCCATTGACCTTGTCAACAGGTGGCCACTTTCGATTGTTCGATGGCGATGAATCGAAGGAGACGCGGCCTATTTCCTGACGCTTCCCCCCACCATGGGCCAGATTCAATTCTAGCTCTGGTCAGATTGCGAGTCGAAAAAGGTGTTTACGTTCGCGGTTTTGCAAAGAAGGCATGCGTTGGGCAATTTATGCTTTGTTTGCACTCCTTCAAAAGCAAAAAAAGAGTGTCGGTTGGCAGGAATGGGTCACTATCGTTCAGTTAGACTCAGACCAGTGTGTTTATAGAGATAAGAGGATGGTACGCGTTGGGGTTGTGAGATATAGCAAGGAGGGGCCAGGGGGAACGATTATCTGCTTAGGCGCGCCTGTGAGGTATGCAATTTGCACGAGTTTCGCGTATAAGACGCACCCCCGATTTTGGGCGCTTAAAATGGGGAAAAAAGTGCGTCTTATCTGCGGAGCTATACGGTAAGTAAGGACCTTTGATTCAACGGCTTTTTCTTTTTTTTTTAAAAAAAAAAAAAATTAAATTATAAAGATTAAATAATAAAATAAACACAATAAGCTTAAGAATTTTAAGCCAGTAATTTTAGTCAACAGACTAACTGCTTTTGTTCAAATAATATCCACATCAGATTCAGCGATAGCAAACTATGAAATGGCTGTGCATACTTTTGGCTGATTATATGCCATTGCCAAGACTGCAGAAGGTGACTCCAAACAACGTTAGCAGTGTATTTAAACACTTTTCAATGTTATGGTAACTTTGATCTAACAATGATATTTGCCGGTTCGTTGACTGCCATTGTATTGACATTTTACCATTATCATACTTTAACTACACTCATTATTTTTAAAATGCAAGTTAAAGCTACCCTTATTGTATTGTATGTATACAATTCTCTGCGCTTACTTCATTCAAGCTTGATATTTTTGTCAACCATGCCTCATCGCCATTTACGTTGCTTTTCTTTTAACATCTAGAATCATATATTTATATTGTGGATTAAGAATGTATTTTGTAAAACAGCTGAGCTTATTTCCTTCATAATTTCCAGAAAAAAATTTAATTGAATTAAAAAAAGGATGAATAAAACTGTCAATCCTTCCTCCCTAAATTCATACATGTATATTAAAGCTTGACTTTGATTTTAGTCAAAGTCACTCTTGACTTCCTGCGTCTTGACCCGCAATTGCTCAATGAGCCTGGGTTTGTGTCTCGTCCTCAAATCTGGCCCAGTCTTGCAAAGCTGTTGAACAATCTCCAACCAAGTTTGAATAATTTCAAGGAGAAATCTTGTAAGTTTGCATTTTTCATCCTTTACGCTGATGTGAATGTTTGCATGTAATTTTACTTTAACTCCCTGTCTTTCAGATGATAAAAATTTAGGATTCCATCTTGCAAATCTCCTCATATTCAGTTTAAAGATATCTATATTTAGTTGATTTCTTAGCTTTCTGAAGATTAAGAAACTAGTACACAACCAAACAATAAAAATATTTTTCGTCTAAACTTATACCTACTTCAAGTGGAACCATATAATTATCTTTCATTTGAAAGGAATGGAAAAAAATATGCAGCAATCACAAGGAAAGAAGTAGTGGAAGTTCTATAGAAGAATCTTCTGTAAACCTCCTTTAGTGGTAAGCGCAGGAAAGTGAAAGTCTCTTTTTACTTCTCCTCCCCTTTCTCTGATAATGTTCCTTTTTAAGTTTGGAATCGATAATGCTTTGAATTCTTAAAATCATTGTGTTTTCATTTTTTTCTAGACAATAGTGTGCCTCTACCAGAAGACAAAGATTTGCAAGGATTTGTTCCGTTAGAAGAAGCGTTTTCAGGATTAACGTAAGTACCTCCAAATGTAAACTATTTGACATCTCCGAAAGCCTGTGAATTTTGAAATTCTCATTCAAATGAAACCTTCGGAAAAACCAAAATTTCGCCAAAGCATGTGTGCCTGAACATAATCTTTGATCCACCAAGCTTAATCTTCTGTGTGTTGCTTCAGGTTGAGTGTTAGTCCTCAGATCAAACAAGGTGTGAGCCATGAGGTAACATTTGCATTATCTCCAATCATTGTTCTCTCTTTTGTTTATCTAGGTATATTTAATCGATTTTTTTCTCTTCCAGGTTCAATCACAGAGTTACTCAACATGATAAGTCAATCTTGAACAAGCTGAGAGCATTGCGTTTGGTCAGTTTTGGCAAATGGTTGGCCAATGCTCCGGATCTGTCTCTCTTATCAGCCAAGTAAGTTGAATGTAAAGGGATGAAATTTTTGTTATTTTTAAAAGTGAGGATTTTAGAGGAATCCTGAAATAAACTCTGCCTAAGATTAATCTCTTTAATTTTTAATTTAAAAAAAAGTATCATCTATGAATTTTGTATTTTGAAAGTTTTGAAGTAAATACATCGTTTAAAAGGAAAAAATATAGAGCCCCTTGAAAGCACTCCTTTCACTAGACTTAGAGCTAGGAAGGAGGGTAAGCAGTTAAATTGTTAATGTTCAACTCTCGTAGTACCAGGTTAGGACTCGCCACATGCACCCTCATATACCAGGTCAGGAATAAGCGAAACTTCTTTGTGGATTGAGTAAAAACGGTGGTCTGTAGAGAGTTGGCGCAATGTTGACTTTTGATCAGCATCCATAGATGAGTTTAATGCAGTAAAAAAATTGAAAATCGATCGTGGCCCACATCCCCATAGAGGTTTGCAGGTCCTTTACCATTGTGAAAGAACTGAGTTTTACAATTTTACTCTGTCATTATAATTTTTCCTTTACTTTTTTCAGGGATGAAGGAGAGATAATAGTCTTTGAAGCATCAAGCACACAGGTGCAGCCATCAGCTGAATTTTTGCAAGAACTCAAAGAGCTGCAGTTGAACAAACTCGTTACCCCTCCTTCGGGATCACCATCACCATCTTCGGTCACTCCCACGCCCACTCCGCCAGAATTCTTTGATAATAATCAAGGTGAGTATTAAGTTCTAAGGTGCTTCATCTGAAACTAGGTACTATGTGAAAACCTTTTGCACAAAACCTGAAACACGGCTTCTTTGTTCTTAGTTATAATGAATTTTCTCTTTCAAATTGGCAGGTACTATCATGCCTAAGAGAGACACTGTCCAAATTTTAGCCTACAAATACTGTAAAATTCTAGGTTTTAAAGCAGACTCCTAAGTAAGCTGTAGCATATACGGTTATGTACGTATACTCTATATAGAGCATACATAAGATCTTATGTGTAACATATCGACGGTGCAAGTCGGCAATCACATAACTCGGTTTGCGACGTTGTAGACTTCCTGTCATACTGTCATACTGTCATGATTTTTCTTCTCAATGCGAAGAAAATTCTGCAAAAACTTCAAGCAATAATGTCAATTCGTTCTCCTTTAAGAAAATGACGTAGAGGCGGAGATTTTCAGACACCGCAAACGAGTTATGTGATTGCCGACTTTCACCGGCAATATGTAGGATCCTACACAGTGTCTACATTTAAGCTTTCTATTAGATGTTTAACCTTCAAAAGTTGCCCAGAAAATGACTGGCACAATGGGAATTCTTTAAGTGGTCTTTTTAGCAAGATATTAACGTTTTTGGTGCTTTAAATTCAATTTCTTGTTGATTTCTGTTAACAGTGAAAAGAGGTGGAATTTTGAAGCCAAGCAGTCTGAAAAAAACCAACGTAGAAGACTTTAAGGGAAAAGGTAGACAAAATGTTGCCATGCAGGCAATTTTACGGAAAAATAATGAACATGATAGTAAACAGGTAATACATCTGAATATTTTTATATTAATTTTTCTCCAAGGAAGACTTTTCAAGTGCATTTAAATTGATTTCTTTAGAAAGTTGAAAATAGTAGGCATACCAATTATGAAGTCATTAATGCAGTGTTATATCAATTAGTGTTCAGAACTTCTCGTCCGTTTATTTTTTCTCAATAGTTGCTCTTATGCAAGGATAGCATGATTACATGTTGTATCTACTAGGTCTGTGTGAATATTCGCCATTCCGACTATTCGCGCCGCAAATATTCGCCGAATATTCGCTTCGTCTGCCTCGCGCACTATTCGCAAATTGCGAATAATCGCGCCGTCGCGAATAGTGAATTTTTGTACTGACATTTTCAAATATATGCGCCGTCACGAGGAACGAATTTTCAAATATTCGCGCCATCAAAATAACGAAGTTCCGAGTGGCAATCGTGAAACGTTGTGAGGACCTGCGCAAGGCTTCCGCTTCCATCCGAGACATCGCGAACAGCGGATCTCCTTTGATCTTAACCGACTTTGCCAAATTTACGAACAGCGAGCGCAATTGCGACTGGCCCGCATATCTTGGTTGCTCCAAGAGTACCTTTTGTAATATTTGCGAATTTTCACACTTAAAAAAGTCATATCAAATTATTCGTTTTACTATTCGTAACTGTGAATAATTGACTTAAATTATTCGCTATTCGCGAATAGTTGTCGAAATTATTCGCTATTCGCTTCGTTCGGAAAATTCACTATTCGCACAGCCCTAGTATCTACTATCCAGCGACTTTGATTATTACCAAACTTCTTTGGATTTATCGTTTCTCACTAATCATTTAACATATTTTTCAGGTAACATTCAAGACGCCATCACCAACATGCAGTGTTCAGTCTCAACCGGAGTGGCCTCCGACAGCACCAACGAACACTTCCAACTCCTTTCCCCACAACTCTCCACCGTTTTTCGAGCGACCTCAATTTCTACCAAACGCCAGCTCTCCTTCTCCTCACTGCCCAGCCTCCCCGAAAACTCCTCCTGGCCCCCCACCCAACTACCCTCCCACTTTCTGCCCTCCATCTCAGAACTTAGGCTTTCACAGTCCTCATTCAAAGTTTTTCCCGCCACAAGTCCACGGAATGGGAGCCCAGACTCAACCGATAAATCCTCCTGTTTTTTCAACTCAGCCACCGCAGGAGCAGTTCAATCCTTGGAATGGTGTAGTCTGGTTCAATCCGGAAGAAAAAGACAAGCGATTATCAGCAGAACAAGTGCAAAATGAAAATCACATGTACAGTGATCCAAACGCTTTCAGCAGGTAATTTTGTATTTATTTTTCTTTATTATTTGAGAGGACACTTTATGCGTGGAAAAATATAATTGACGAGAATCCCTGAAAAGAGGAACTCTATTTCTCGAAAGCTTTTCCAGAGGTGGGATTTTTGTGAAGCTTAGGCAAAAAATCAAATCTGAATTTTCGGCACAAAGCATTCTCCAGTAATCTCAAAGAAAAAGTTAAGACTAGCTGAGTATATTTGTGTCCAGTAGAAAGCATAAAATTGCACTCAAATATTTTATTGGAAAGACTCTGTAGTATTCCAAAAAATAAATTGACAGTAGTTCAATTCACTTTTGTGCAAACTGTATGTAAAGTTGTAATTTTGGGTCCATAACATAGCAGATTAAAACTTAAAATTGGTTTTTCTCAAACTATGCTTTCAAACATCAAAGTTTAAACTGTTATATCTCCGATTGAAATGAAAATTTTTTCAACTCTCTTTTCATGCCAAAATATTTGCGAAACATTCCTCATAGAAAGCATAGACGATTTTTGAAGAGGGTTCCCCCCTCCCCCCAAGGTTTCTTCTTTTAAGCATGGTTTCGAATGTTCTTTGACCCAAATTTATTTCCAATATTGCTGAATTAGAAGTTATTGTTTCTATCAACCTGTGTTAGGTTACAGTTGCAGACCACTGCGTATCCTTTATACAGAAATTGAAATGTTAAAAAAACCGTCTACTCTTTAAGACGTCATTGACGTCTACTCTTTAAATGAAACAGTGGCTCCATCAATTTTTTCTTGTTTGCAGACCGGCAGTCTTAGAAGAGCAAAGAAGTGTGCCACAGAATCCAGAATTTATGAAAAATGGCATGTGGGAGCCTGTAAGACCTGCAAGTGTTTACTCTGAGGTAGATGTCATTTTCTAATGTTTTTTTTATCCTATTTGCATGTATTTCACCCCTAGCAGATCCTCCATCTTAAGTAAAAATGCTGTAACTCCACTCCAGATTTTGTATTTATATTCCACACATACTACTCTATTACACGAAAACATTATCATTATCAAGCTTAATTTGTTCAGTTTGAGGTCCAGTAGTATATCATACAGTCACTCTAACAATATGAAGGACACATGCTTATCAGTTCTTGTTTATTAGAACAATATCTCAATTAAAAATCGAAAATATTTAGAATGAGTCACTCAATTCACGTTGCTTACAAAGATACTCAACTACAAGCTTAACTTAAGACCACAGACTTAAGACCTCCATCTGGAGGCAATGCCCCAGTCTGAATACTCGGGCCACCATTGAGAAATCAACGTTACTCTAAAGTATTTATCATTCTTAGTAATCAATTCTAAAAAGAACACTGCTATGAAGTACAGATGATTGTGCTAGTGAGAATGAATGGCCGTGAAGCTATTTAGTGAGAAACACATCCATTATCTCTGCATATCCCTTATTCTAAACATCAAGGGAGCAAAGCTACTTTTTTCTTCTAAGTTCTCGGCAGGACTCTAAAAATCTCCCAAGAAAGCAGAACCTTTTGTCACCTAACGATAGACTAGGGTTGAATTTTTTTGGTTTTTTTTTATGAACCAATATTTACGAATACCACGTTGACCAGTGTTTTAATGTACTCTCAGATTTTGTATCCAATTGGAGATAGTTACCTTTTTCTCAATTTCAAATCTAAATAATTTTGTGATCGGAGTCTGTTTGTGGAAATTCATTTCAATCCACCTATCAGTCTCTCTAGGACCAATAATTATCATGTAAATTTGATGGAAATGAAAGGCAGATAGTATAAACTGTCCTTTTCTTAATTATTGAGGCTATACTTCAAGTTTCAATGGGCCACTGGGCAAGGTTTGTATTTGAAAAAAAGTCACTTGTTTTCTCTTAAAAATCTTTTATGAAAAACGATTCACACGACAGAATGTTCGTAAGTTAACTTCTGAACATTGTATTAGCAAGTATTTTTAACACAGATAAAATGGAAGTTAAATTATACAAATGACATCATTTGCGCTTTTGCTATTTAACCAATGTTCATTGCAAAGACTGATATCTAGTTAAGAAGTTGATTTCCAGACTTTCTGGCGTGCGATTCGTTTCTCTCTTGAAATTTCACAGAGAGAACGCGCTGCGTAGTGCATACCGTCTTAATTAATACCTTGTCTAGAGGTACATTCCAGAAAATTTATCCGAACTGTCAAATTTCAGCATGTACCACTGTGTTTCTTGATAACTAAAAGATCATGTACTCTTAGTCATTAGTCTGTTACTTTTCTATCCTTTTTCAAAATGCATTCTAGCTGTACTCAATTGAATCATGTATTTTTTAGGTGGGTACGTTGAATATGCAAGTTTCTAATTCAGCAAACAATGCTCCTCAGCAGCAGTTGAACACATATTCACTCTTCAGTCCCGCTTGGGGTAGACAACCTTTTATCGATGAACCAACAGAAACATATCCACCCTCTGAAAATGCATTGAATATGGCTCTTCTGGCGCACCAGGTAATTATTTTCTGTTTGTTGACACCCTGCCGCTATCTCTCTATGAGATGCCTCTGTCGCCTCTTCCAGGAGCAACCCAATCGTAAACTTGTTTGGGCAACCTCTTCTCTGACATTCTTTGCATCTGTCCATACCCTACTAACTGTCTGGACGCAACATTGTGCATAATATTACTCTTAACGATCATCACCTGGCAAATTCTTTCATTCCAGACATGGTCCTGCCTAGAGATGCCGGCAGACTGCTGTCAAAAATCCATCTCAGTTGCTGTCAACATATCTTGAGTTTGCTTAGTCAAAGGCCACACTTCACCACCATAGAGCCTTATACTTTTCACGATGATTTCTTGGCCTTAAAGGCTAAGATCAAAGTGTAGTATCTGTTCTTAGCAGCTTAATAAGCGTCCGTTTACATTTGAAAAATCCAAACTGCAATATAAAATTACAATGTAGCCACCAAATCAGTCTAATGATCGAAGAATTACCTAGGTGTTTTTTTTTTTTAAATTTAATATTATCAATTATTTTGAATGTTGCAGTCTTTATGGTCAGGACCAGGACCATCACCCCTGGAGAGACTTCTTGAACAACAGAAGCAACTACGAAACCCAAAATAAGAAATTGAAGAGCCACGCTTAGAAGCGGATTGAAATTATTGATTCATCTGGTCCTCTGCTTTCTCAGTGGTCTATTCACTCTCATCGACAGGCATCAAGCCATGAAAAAACTCGTTTCTCAGCAAGGGAATTTGTGCTGCAGGCGATCCATCAAATTTGGAAGATGAGTTTTTTTATAAGTTTGTATTTTCGTGTCAATTTCAGAGCGGTGTGTCCTCGTTTCAAAGTCACTTGGATACTTAGTGTATTGATAGAAGAATCATCACACTGCACTGACAATTGAGAAAAGATGGACCAGCTGCTAAAAGTCTGACCGTGAGGTGGAGCTGTAGGGCTCATTTCAGTCAGTCACAAAAAAAATATTGATGAACTTTACTGGAGTACGTTGATGACATATTGACAGAAATATTTCTGATGTGTTTTTATGTGTTATCGTAACTATTTTTGCTTTATCTAATGTTTTTTGCTAATGTCCTAACTTCTCGTTTTTTTAAAGCATGCTACCTATTGCTTATTCCCTTTTCTTCGGTCTTCTCCTCGTATCTCCCAACTTGGTGACCAAAATTACCAATTCCACAGGTGGGAAATGATCTATCAAAGTTGAGTCAATGCGTTAATTCATCTTATTTCGTCCAACTTTTGGTTAATAACTTTTCACAATTTCTAGAAGGATTAAATTTGCAACCCTTTACCACGCAAAGAAAGAATAATTTTGTTGAGTGACAATTCAATTGTGTTTAAAAATTTTAGGTGCCAATAAAATCTCCTCACTGCTGAATCTATTTTTGCAGATTTTTTTTTCTGTCATTTTTGTTCAAAATAATGTGTGCGTTTTTGTTATTTTGTATACTCATCGGAACTTTGAAAATGAATTGATGTCACCATTATTTTACAACCTTGGTAGGCTTTTTGAAAATTTCGAAAAAATTGAAGTTATTTTATTCAATGTCTTCTCTTTTCGGTCCCTTGAATTGAATTTTTTTCCCTCTTAGTTATTTTTCTTAATGATGGCAGTACGGTGTACTTTTTCGTTTCTACATCTATATTTATTAATCTCCTGTATTCATATACAAGTTTTTTTATCGGCAGATTATTTGGTCATGTGAAGTTCAAACAGAACCCAAAAAACATGTTTGAACCTTATCCTCCTCTATCTGCAAGCAAAATTTTAAATTATCATAAATTTTGTCCTTATTTTTTGCTCCAAAACCTCTAAAAATTAAAGTACTTTTTGTCATAATATTGAAAGCAAAAGATTTCCCTTCTACCAAGTCTGAAGCGCATAAAGTACACCAAAACTCCTTACTTTAACCTAACTTTTTATCATTCTGATTTTTCCCTCTCATTTTTTCTCAATGTTCAATTATTATTCTTCAAGTCATAATCATCAGCTCAATTAGGATTATATCAGTGCCGAAGTGATTTTGTTTTTATATTTATATTTATGGATCCAAGTCGCTTAGGTCCTTAATCTATGTGTTAGGTCAAGAATATTGTACACAATTGTTCAATGATAAAAAATTGCAGCCGTTATTGTTTATGTTCTGGAATAATTGAAAAACCAGGATTCGTATTAATTTTCTTTGTTGTAAAGAGGTCACAGAGGTCTTTCAATCAATAAATATTGATTAGTGTTCGCTGTAATTGATGGCGCATACACGTAATCTGTCAAAGTGTTAGCTGTATACTTTTTCATGTACTCAAAAACCTATCAAATAGTAAAGAAGACCACCTGCTCAACTCTCTAGCAGATCATCTAAACGTCTTTCATACCCTGACCACTAAACAAAGTACGCATCTAAGCATTCTCATATATGTCTCTTCCTCATAATTCTACCTATAACGCAATTGGTGCGGCGAAAGTTACTCATGTGAACTCCAAACCAAGATAATAACAGTTTTATTTAGAATTGGTTGCAAAAAATTTGAATTTTCTACTCACAAAAAAACCAGAGTCTACTTGAATCAAATCGGGCACTTCAGCAGTTTTGGCAGACTTCTCAATTGAGCAGTGTTCCTTTCGCACCCTGTGTCGTTTTAAGTGTAAACAACTTACAGTAGCTGAGCCAAAGTGCCGAGATTGATGTTGTCGTATGTTTACATTGAAAAGACTGTCACAGTAACGTTTAATGTGCGTTTTAACTCGAGTAGATTTTTGTTTTTTCTATGAACAGGAAGTTAAAATTTATGCATCTAATAACTTTCATATCTTGTTTAGGAGTTTCAGTGCTTTTCGTTGTGCAAGTCGTGTTTTAAGTGAAATTTTGATTAGAAAACACAGGTACATGATTATGCCTAAATTCGCATCTTGTTTATTGGTCCACTGTTAATGGTTTTATGTTAGTCACAAATTAATTTTTGTACTATTGAATATTGTACACGTCCTCAACCCCGTTCCCTCCTAACTGTAACCATCTTATATGGTTAAAAAAACGTAAAGAGTAACTGTGACTGAAGTTCCAACAGAGTAAACTGACATGCTTACAGGTGGGATGACGTTATATTAGAAACGCAACAGTTAACCATTTTTTACGGTCCTGGAACAAGCAGGTGACTGATCAACATGATGACCTCTTCATTGTTACTAGGGATGATATTGAAAGGAAGCGTTCTCAGGCAACAAGTACTCTCATTTGGTAGGAGTGTCAATTTTTCTATGAATATCGGTTTCCTTCATTGCTTTTATTATATCAAACCTGAATTTTAAAATCGGCAATGGTGCCCTCGAAAATAATTTTTAAATAGAGAAAATTTGACTTATTTTATCTAATCTATTTGAGCCTTACTCAGTCTCAAATTTTGACAGTATTCAAAATTAGCGGATCATTTGTCTTTATCCGCAGCAAGTAGATCTCAGCAAAAGTTTCAAATTCTTGCAAATTTCTTTCGTTTTCTGAGTTATTGAATTTATACAATTTTCTAGGTGCCATATTTAATCAAAAAAATCTTCAGGGATTAAAGAATTGACATCCTTAAATAATTCAACCAACAAAAGTTGATTCGTCTGAACTGAATTGCCAAAATCAAAACTCTTTAGTCCACACCATCCACAATCTTATAGTTGATCTCAATTATTTTAAACTAATGGAGTCTTGGAGTGAAACAGATGATCCTTCATTTAGCCTCTTACATCATGTTTTAGTGCTGAATGAAGGTAGTGTATCTTCTCATGCACTTGAGAAAACTGTCAACTTAGTTGGCATAAAATCCAGGGGCAACCGAGAATTGTATTTTTCGTATGACCCTCAAGAAATATCATACATGGTAGTCAAGGCATAATAAATAATTTGTAAAATCAAGAGAAACACAATGGAAGGATAATCATCATGAACTTGTCTGTTTGTTGTGTTGACTTCTGAAATTTGCATCAGCATTAATGATCTGCCTGTGGTCAATTTTGGTCATATTAGTTGAAGGACTTCTTTTAATTTGGTTCTTTCAAAATCATTAAATTTTTCACAATTCATTCAGTCAGGATAATCCGTCACAGTTACATTTCTCTCTCCTCACTGATTGTAAGCATCATGAACCTCTGGCTTTGCTTTTGATTTTGATTTGTGATTTGCAAAAGTTGCATAAGTGTATGCCATTTCATTCTCTTGTTCAGTTTGTCTTGGGAATTCCAATTTGCAGATGAGAGCAGTATTCATCAGTTTAAAATACCACAAATGTAAAGACTCAAGAAATTAGAATTGTGCACTGTTTTCGAAATCTGTTTTTAGAATACGGGCATTATTCTCTTCCAATCATTTTGAAAAGAAATGCATTCATTTAGTCCTCGACTAAGATGCCTTCCGTAGGAAGACATGGATACAAAAAGAATCCTCTTTCAATTTTTAATATCAAATTTTTTATTTTTAATCATATAGTTCTGCCTTCTGCTGTGCTTGCTTTGATGTTCACTTTAGCTCCCTCTTTCTTTCACTAACTCAGTACCGGAAAATTTTGAAAATAATTTGTTTTCTATCAGAACTCCTGACTGCATACATTTTCAGAGGTGTGCTAAAATTGAATTCAAATCCAACCTTCAAGAAGGTTTTTAAACTGAAACAGAAATATCTTCCTGTAGCTCGCACAAATACTTTTCGAAGGTTTGCCATTCTCTGTTCAATGAAATCAGGTCGTTTGATATAAGTGTCAGTAAATGAATGAAAGGTCATTTAGAGCCAGTTTCAGTGGTAATTTCAACTTAGTAATTCAACTTGGTAATTTCAACTGGTAATTTCAATTAGTTCATTGTCAACTTGAAACATTTTGATCGAGATTAAGTCTTACAATTGGGGAATTACATTTATTGGTTTTAAACAGAATGGCTTGATAGTTTACAGCTTTAATAAGTTTTTTTCTAATATGTGTCTAAGGAGTTTTTTGTTCCAATTCAGCCAATATCTCCGAAATTTTGAGGAGAGGATGAGAGTGCTTTCTTTTTTCAAAATGTTTAAAATAAAAAAAAAAATCATTTTAATTGATAAAATGATGTGAACAGATATGTGATGCTTCAACTCTGTATAATTTAGATTACCGCATTTAATTGTTATTGTAATATTACCAGAGAAGATTTAAAAAAATTTCATTCGGAAATTCATCCGTCAAAACTAGTCCTTTCATTCAGCCTTTTCATACTTACAAAAGGTTCTTACACCTCTAGATCTTTTGCTCTTTTCGTCGCAAAACCTTCTCATTGGCAAAACTTTACAACCGACCAATAGTTAAGGCTGCTTGATAATATTACATTATTTTGGTCACCTCATCAGTAGGGTTTCAGTTATTTCTAATTGTCGCACTGTAATAGGTCATCATTCTTTACACTATAATTTTGATGTTATATGTTGCTCTATAACCCTCACATTGCTGAAAAATTTGACTTGAAAAAATCTACTTTTTTGCACTAGCATTTTGAATTTTAAAAACTATGTCAACCTTTGATCAATACCTTTTCTTACAAAATAAGAAATTGTATTTTAAAGAATAAAATCAACAATTTTTCTCTCCTTCTTGAAAAATGAAATTGTAATTGTGAAATCTGTTTACAATCATACACAAAAGAAATCTGATGTAATGAACAATCAATAAATTACAAATTAATTAAAAATATACGTGATTTTATTAATTTACATAGGATACCTGATATGTTATTAAGTTTTTCGGGAGAGGACATACAAAATTTTAGCCTTACACTCTGTCCCATAGAGGTTAGACCCTAGATGGAACAGCTGTTACCGACACGAAAACAAGTCTCTAAAACATGGCAATTTGTTATGGCTTATCTGAAGGGAAATGTGGGACATGCGAATGATTCTTCATGTGAGAGTAATCAAACCTGTTCCGCCAATGCAACCTTCCCTATTATATTAATGAGAATCATTACTGGCACAGATTAAAATCCCACTACAGCGCTAGATAGCAATAGACTGAAATCCCTTATCAATGCATAAATCAGAAAATAATTACTTTTCATAAGAAAAAGGAACCCTTTAGGTCAAGAAACTCAAAATTGCTGCCATTGTTAGGATAGTCATTCATAAAAATTTGGGACAAGAAAAGAGAAAAAGTATGTACTAGAAATGTGAAATCTAAAAAAAAAAATGAGAAATTTCAACCATCTGAAGTCTGCAGTTCGAGAAATGGAACTAGGAGAAAAAGATGTTTGAAATTTTAATTTTATGGGTTATGAACTTAAAACGGTCCAATTACAAGGCAATAGGCCACTAGACGACTAGAAAAAAATTCCCATATTTTCTCTTCAAAATCTTGCGTTGAAAACAATACGTATGACAAGAAGTTAGAAAATTAACGACCAAACGAGATATTTTTATCACAGATCAAATGGCTTTTAGATAATAAAAATGATACTTTTGTCATTCGACAAATGTTAATTTAAACTCGTTATATCTTGTTTAGGAGTTAATTTCTAGACTTTCAGTTGTGCGATTCGTTTTCTTCGTGAAATTGTGAAGAGAAAGCATATTACATGGTGTTTAATTCATACCTTTTTTGTAGGCCCATTACATGCTCTACGTTAGCACAAAAATAAAATAAACAGCTTGTGGGTTATTTCTTGGGTCACTAGAAATGTTTCTCATTGAAAATTCAATTCCTGATTTTTTTTTACACAAGTTTACGAAAATTGTTCTGGAAATTTTTTTCTGTGCACTAGGGTCCTTTTTTCCACAAAAAGTTACAAAGAGGGATTTATTCAGCATGGCAAATTAATAAATAGTTAATTACAGTTCAATGATCAAACATGAGCTTCAGAGTACTAAGTATAATCTAATCTTAAGTGATTGGCCGACACTAAATCTGAGTATCAATGAAAATCAGGTTTAAAAACTTGTAAAAAAAGAAAAAAATATGAAATATACTTAAGGAAAATTAAAATACTGGAAAAATTGCAAAAATCACAGAAAACACGGAGTCATACACATATACATATATTGGTCCTATAAATATAAAGGTTTTAGGACTCGAGATGCTAAAAGGAGTTTAATACAATATGTCATGGATCTGGTTCATTACATTTTGAATACATTTGTCTTAAAAAAATACTTTCCTCAACTACCTAAAATATTATTAAAATACAAGAAGCATTTTATTTGCTCTTACAAAACAAGTAGACTGATTCTTGTAACTTCTGACTTTTTTGGGTGGTTGTGAAGAGGCAAAACTTGAGTCTGACCCAACGATAAGACACTAATTATTTAAACCCTAAATCACTGAGTACCACTGCATCTCGGTATTAAACTCATCTCCACCTCCCAGTAAAGCCAGAGTCACACTGACAAACCTGCAGTCAAAAATATTTTGTTCGATCAACAAACAAATTTCGAGTGTAGCATAATTCTTGATGTCCCAATCACAAAAAAGACTTACATTTAAAATCCAGTGCAAGTATTTTTCTCAAATCAATAGCAAGGAAAACTCATAATGAAACCTAATCAAGGAAAACTCAACCTCAAAAAGACAAATTTTGGTCTCAGCAAAACTCACTTTAGAACAATATGTCTTAAATTCCTATTTTTTTTTTCCTGCCAAAACTATGACGAAGGAAAGTAGTGCATAGGAAGAAAAAAAAATCTACAGATCATTGGGAAATCCCAAGAGAAAAGAGTTGAGCTAACTTCAGGAACAATCACGTAAATACTAAAACTAATCACTCAAATTGGCAGTACTGATAGATTCCGTTGTTTATAATGGCCTAGTTCCTAGCAAGAGAGAGTAAGCTGTAAAATACCTGATTTCTCATCAAAATTTCACTGAAAATTTTTTTTTTTTTTGGGGGGGGGGGGAGGACCAAACTCTAGCTGTTTGCTGGACATGCACATTTTTTGTTGGCCATAAATTTGTTCGTTTGTTGGCCAATTGAACCTACGTTGATTTTGGTTCTTTTTATATGAGGGAAGTTTTAATTTGGTGGGTCTAAAGTAAGATGTAAACATTAATATCTCATTCATAAGTAGATTTCAGTCTTTTAAAACATATTTAACAAGTTCCGATAGAAATTTTGATGAAGAATCGTAGTTGAGGCTGATTCCTTTTTACTATGTCAAAAGGCAAGTGAAACAAGGGTTGCTCCTTTGCTACAGATCATCCAAAATCGACAAGACGACGCTCAGTTCCATTTGTTTCGTATCGATCATAGTGGAAAGTTTTAAGTAAAATGCTGATTTTCAGATTCGAATCTTATTGGTCCTATCTCCCCCCGGTTTTAAATTTCCCCCAAGGCTACAACAAAACAAACGGAACAGAGCGTTTGGTCGATTTTGGGTGCTTAAATAGGTGAAGAGCATACCTTTGTTTCACTTACCTTGGTCAAGAGATTCATTATTTGCAAAATATCCAAGCTTTCATAACATCTCATCTGAGATTGTTCCAACATTTATAAATGTTTACACTCTTAGTCTTTGGTAAAAACTGAATCTTATTGATTCTAAAAGGTGAAGACGGCAGATACTTCTCTTCGCCTTGATAAAGTTCACAGGATAAACATGAAATACATTTTCATTCCTTAAAACAATAGGAAACAACATACATACCCTTCAAAACTTGTGCTTAAACACTGCAATCACTCACTCTAAAAAAAAAAAAAAGGAGCTAACGGTATTTTTTAAATTTAGTCTAACTTGGCTTGAGGGCAGAGACCTCTAAGAAAGGAGGAAATCAACTTCGAATAGAAAAATAAATTAAACAACTATGTGTGATGATATGATCAAATTGTTAACAGGATTTTGAGATATTTTTTAAGTTTTTTCCCCTCAAAATTCTTCCCTCTCTCAGTGTATTTCGATGGAATAAAAGAAATTGAACATTTCCCCGGCCAGAAAAGGGGATTGAAATGTTCTTAGGAGGGGCAGAAAACCCGAAGAAGAATTGAAAAAATTCAAAAAGTGAAGAGACGCTAAATCATAGAAAGTTTTCTCTTTTTCAATTTTAATCAGAGGAAGAGATATAGGTACCCATACATAAATACCTACAGACAGAGTCAACAATTGCACCGACAAGAAAAGAAAAATACTCATTGCTTTTAGAGAGAGAAAAAAGTACCAGACATACATGGGCAGAACTGAGGGGCAAATGTTGAAGTATAAGAGTTACAGTGAAGTTGCACTTATTGAAGTATGTACTATGTTCTCCTAGGTCCCCTTCATACAGTCCACACCAAATAAGTTTACTTCGATAGTTACACTGAGTTACATTCAATGCTAAATTGACATAAGACGATGTTCTGTTGCGGTCTAAAAGAGCGTAAATTTATTTGGCATTGACTATAGTAAAAAAATTCCTTGTCTATCAATTAAAGGAGGAAATTTCCCATTTGCATGAGTTCTCGACTGAAATCTGCTTCCACATAACCTTGATTGAGAAACATATGGCCTTGTCCACACGAGCGCGGTTCGCGGAACTTATTTCGAGAAATGTGTTCCAGGAACAAGTTTTTAGCTGAGCTGAAACTTATTCCTCCAAAACCCAGAACTTCCCCCGTACTCCGAGCTTCTACATGTGTTTCTTTTGATGTGAATTTGTTTGTTTTTGTTTTTTACGTCCTTCATATGCATCTTGACATTTATTTTTGTTACTTTGGCGGCCGTAATAATCTATTATTTCGCAATAATTGTATAGTTTTATTGAAGTTCCGGTTCCAGTTCCGGCGAACTCGTGTGGACAGCATGCCTCGTTTCAAGGAATAATTTCCGGGAACTGAGCAGTTCGAGGAATAAGTTCCGCGAACCTGCGCTTGTGTGGACAGGGCCTATGAACATGTACGCAAAGTGATCATGCACACTTTGAAGAATCAACAGAGGTACCAGGGACATTCCTATGAATTCCAGTTCCTGGCACAAAACTTTCCTGAACAAATGTAATACTCAGTTCTGCCTATGTTGACATAACTCTCAGATTAGATACTATGTACAGAGAGAGTGACTGTGTTAACAACCACACTAGCTAGCCCAAAGTTGCTCACAGAGGAGGCGAAGCTACTTCATCAAACCACCATCTTCCACTATCAATTATAACATACACATTCGATTTTCCTATACAAATTCCTCTTACTATCTTAAAGACAAGGAATTATTGCTCTTGAACAAATCAATCACATTTGACAGACAGATGCGATTTCTTCCTACATTACAACTTGCACAAGTCCCTTCTTAGCAGTGATCCCAAGCGCCAAGATATATCCGTACCATTCGGACTTCCCCTAGACCAGTAGGGACCACCTATGGACTAAAAGTATAAAGGGAGATGCTTTCCCCATCATAAGAAGTCTCTACGTGTGACATCACCAAAACAGAGCAGCTTGGGCTTGCACAAGCCTAGCCGGAGTACGGACTTTCGTATGCGGCGCAACCGGGAACACTGCTTCTTACTTTGAACTTGGAGCCCAATTTTTACAGTTATACCTGAGTATTAGCTGATGATAGTCATTAATGATTTCAAATAAAAATTTTCCTACAAGTACGGTTACAGTATCACAGCCTGAATTTAGTTGGCTAGCAACTTCTGTCTGATAAACTGATGAACAGAACCTTCAGCTAAAAGTAGAGATGATCTCCCCTACATGAAGTGGACTCTCATCGTTTTGGGAGAGAATGCTGTACTTGGATAGTTCATGGCTGAAGGTCATACTGATGTTTCTGAGTTGAGTCGCAGGACAAATTGGTTGGACTTCGGATGAACGACTTCTTCCATGATACTGAAGTGTGGGATTGTGTAGACGTGACACAGCAATGAAATGTCGTTCTGTCTCAGCTGAAACAGGGTACCATTCTTCAGCGGCCTTGAGAGAAATTCTGAGCATATGAGCGACCATGTCTGAACAGGCTTCTGCTCCTTTTCATTCTGTAAATGTAGAAGAACGAACAATTAAAAAAGAGCTAAGAAAAACCAGGCTTCGACAAGCCAATTCACCCAAACTCTTACCTAAATTATTTTTTTCTTTTTTTTACTACTTAGGATACCCCACAAGGGGTAATCTTGAATTTTTTAACTGCTACAGTCCTATCCCCCTTCAGTCCCTGCTACCAGCCTGAGGCAATCGTTGTTTGAGACCATCAAACTAGGGTCGCCTAGCCGGAAATCTAACCCAAGGCCTCCTGATTAGAGGGCCAGATATGCTGCTACTACTGCACCATTGGAGACCAACTGATAGGTCTTGATTGGTAAAGGTGCTTTCACTTGAAAGTGTTGAATTTTGACTCAATCAGACAAGCAACGCAGGCGGGAAGCATGGCCGTTGGATTCAATTTTCCAAAAATAAAAATGGACAACACCTTTTCTTGGAGGAGTTTCCACCAACCGATATTACAACGCATTTTGCTTTAGAGGTGCATGCAATTTATTCAGGGGTGGATTTTCTGAGAAGAAATAAAAATCCTTGAAAATCGCCTTGGAAATCCCCGATTACACTAAAATTGTCTCCCTAAAACATTTACCTCCATTCACTGTGGTCATTTTTTCAATGAGTAGTCTTAATAGTGGAATAAAAATTCACTCATACCTGTAGAACTGGCGAGGAGACGAGGAACATGTCTAGGAAAGCGCGCGGTGAGAGATCATGTGAGAGGCAGTTAGCTAAGTGAGTTAGTATTGACTCCATGGTGAACCTTGGTTGTTGCCTGGTTACGCGAAGGTACTTTTGGAGCGCCCGAGATAGACCGGGAAACACTGCTTGAGCTGCTTCATGGGCATCCATTGTAATACTACCAACTGAAAACAAACATTACAGCTAAGTAATAAGGGTTTTTTGGGCTGACAACGTATGATGAGATATCAAAATATGGACATTTATGATGAACCAACTGACAGACATAGTGCCATTCCTGCTGCTTGCTGCTCAATTCACATCCACATACTTTTAAAATTTTAATTTTTCCTCCTAGAATGCTCAACTACGACCTAAATGATGGGGTAAAAATTTAGTCCCCTCCTTTCCTTCAAAGTCTTAATAAAAGAATTATACCCCAACAAGCGCTATACTGAGGCAAAGAGCGTCACGGACAATCCAAATACATGGGTCCTATTTTTGTGGTCTCCAAAATGCTCTATTTTTGACAGTAGCTCTTTCTGAGGTGTAATTCTTTTCATGAAACTTTGAAGAAAAGGAAGAGACCCTCTTGCAGGGGTTTAAGGATTTTTTTTTTACCATTAATCACTCCAAAAAATTAGCCCCTTATGACACTTTGAAGTTTCAAAATATAATGTCTGAGACAAAAAAAAATGCCCACTGTTATGGACAGGTTTGAAATGTCACAATAGATTTAAACGTATATGCGAAAAATTAATTCGATTGTGATCCTCGGATTTCAGTCCTAAAATTTCAAAGTTCAAGGACTTTTGGATAAATTCAAGAGTCTTATTACATATAAGGGAAAACCAACGATCCATGCACCATGTTGCATGAGTCCTGATTACAGCTGTAATGAGTTTAACAAAGAAAAGATTTGTGCCAAACAACTTATTTGGGTAGAGGGGTATAAGTTGAGTCAACTGCAGATAAGCGGAGAGTTCCTTTACCTGGATCGTGATGCATTCGTTTGATATGTGTAAAAGCTTCTTCTGTCGCTGTGATTAACCTTGCTCTGCGCTTCTTCACTCGCCTTTCATACTCATGTTCTTCATAGAATCTTTCATTGTGAGATGAGTCTCTACGACGCCCACTACTCAAGACTGTTCTACTTCCGGTCACCTAAACAAAGGGAGAGAGGCAACTTGATAAGGGACCATGAAAAAGTAAAACTAATTTTAATTCCATTCTCAAATGTGAAAAGACTTCAGTTATGAGTCTTTCTTCCCTTCCTCTGTTGAGTAAACTGGTAATCGATGAAACACCAAGGATTAAAAACGAAAAAAGCGGAATATGATGAAGACATTTTCAGTGCAATTAAGTGACTTAGAAGCTATAAATCTGCTCGAATAGGATTTAAATTAAATAATCAAATATATTCTTTGACTTGAGAGAATAATTCATTGGTTGACGATAATTTTTTGCAATTAGAAAAAAAAAAAAAAAAAAAAAAAACAGCTCACTTGTTTGTCCACTTTACGCAATTTTGGTTGTGACAAATCTAATCCTCTTCTGGTTGATAAAAATAACCAACTTGTTTGCACAGAAAAAAAGTAGTTCTTAAACCATAAAGTCTTCTACAAATGCAACCTCTTAATCAACTTAATTGAAGACAAAGTCAACATGGGTATGAGCATTGAATGAAAAAAAAAAAACCCAAAAAACCAAATACTTGGTCAAAATAACCTACGCTGTAAAAATGGCATTCAAAAACATTTGATGCAAATATGATGATGAACAGGTAATCAAATTTCAATTGTTGGCTTGGAAACCATTTTACTTTTGTCTATACTAAACAGGTGAAGTATAATCTTTTGAAAAAACTAGAGGGCTGCAAAAATGATTAACGTACCCCACTGTTGAACCCATCAACATCATACAGCTTAAAGGTCGATGTTTGTCTGCGGGCTTTTGAAACAGGAAGTCTTTCCAGGTAAGGATTGAAAATTGGAAACTCTGTGTAGTAACGTTGTAAGATATGGACAGCAGCGCGTTGAATACTGAACTGACCGACAGCGTAGGACCGACTTTCTCCGTCTGGACTTCGCACAACCTAGAAAATAATATTTTGTATTGATGAGCATCTTTGATACAATTGAATTAATCACTATGCCATAATGGCAGATTCTTCAGGATCAAAAACACATATTCAAGGGAAAACAAACCAACCGAGTTAGAAATATTGGTTTTGGTACCTTCTAAAACACAGATCATGCATGAACATTTTCAAAATTCAGAAGCGCCATTTTAAAATTAGCCATCATTAATAAATGATTTAGTTAAACAATTATTATTTCTATCAGTTTTTCTGGTGTACTCAGCAAACGATGAAATTTGAGGGCCTAACTTTCTTAAAACTTTTGGCTCCAATTGAATTTACAGATTAACAATTTAATTATAAAGTTTAAGAGTAAACAACTTCGAAAAATTTCGAAAACTTGTTTTAGTACAAAGAAATGACTTTAAAAAGGCAGACACAACATTTATATATTTATTTACTTTTTACCAAACAAATTTTTTGATCTCCCATGGATGTTCCTTCTGAAGACAGCCCATCTCTGGATCTTTCAGTTGCTTATATTACTGAGATAAAGAAAAAGGGAAAGTTAAAGTGCTACGGCCTGTTTCTATCACCATTATAGGTAGCTTGACAAAATACACCCAAAAAAAGAAAAAATTTCCTGATCATTGATAAGCATCTGCTCCAATCAGTTTCTTACAAATTTTACCCCTCAAAATCGGTTTTTTTTTTAACTAGGTGATTCAATTTTACATTGTGTTTTTACCAATACTAAAACTGTTACTGGGATAGAGTTAAAAGCTAAGAGGCACTTCAGTGAAATGTATTCAACACCCTACGTTATTATTCACTTTCACAAAAGTTATAGAAGAATGGAAGGCAAAAAAGTAGAGAGAATAATGTAACATGAATTTAACAACTCATGAAAGGCACTTACTCGAATATAAAATTGTGGCTGCAAATGCCTAATTTCGATGAGTAGGACAGCAATAAAATAAATGAACAATAACGTGTTTGCTAGGTTGACAGCATGGTTAACTAGAGCTCTGTACTCTACAGCATCTTCACCTGCAGCAGTTGCTCGCATACCTGCAAAATTACAGAATAATATAAACGACATATCATATCCATTGTCAATACAAAAAATCAGAGTTCTGAATTTTTTTAGAACTGAGCTTGTAAAACTTAAAGCCCATCGCATGTTCTCTCCCTACAATATTAATGCTTGCTTCTGTGACTAAATGCAAAAAATACACAATTCCAATGTAATATTTAATGAGAAGAGGGCACAGGGTATTGAGTGGCTACATATGGTCACACTTTTTCTGCCCCTCCTACCCTTGGACTCCCAGCTGAATCTATGATTGTTGGAGCACAGAGAGTATGAGGAACAAAAGCTTTTTCCCATTGATATTATCTTCATTAGTTTCAGGAGAATAAAGTAGGACAACTTATGATAGGGAGGACCCTCCTCCTGAACATTGCAGTATTCTTATAAATGTAGTCACCAGGATAGGTTATCTCCTACTGGTTGTATATCTACTGCACTGCTTTTACAGATTCCCCTTCCTCACAAAAAAACTCATTATTGTGCGCTTTTTAACACCTTTCTCATTCAAATCTACTTGATAATTTGGAATTCAAAAATGGTAAATTATTTATAAATGGGATGATTACCTTCTGTGACATGAACGATATAGAACAACCAGTAAGCCAGGAGGGCAAGTAATGTGAAGAGTAAAGTGCAAGCTCTGAATAAACAAATCCTTGGTAAGGTTGCAGTAGAGCGGAAAAATACAGCCCATGCTCCTGCGACCAGTAAGACTAATCGAAATACCAGCGATACAAGCAATGTTTTACACTCGGCTCCACATGCCAGCAAGATACTTTTCTGAGATGGGCTCAAGTTTGCGGCTACTCCGGGCCAGAAACCTGAGAAATTCACGAAACAAACACTTCTGATTAATGATTACAGGGTGTCTACTAAAGCAGGCTGACCAAAAATCAGTACTTTTACAGTACTTTTTCGATACAATCCCAAGAAATTCCATACTTTCTTAACAGAAAAATTCAGTACTAATTCAGAACCTCCAATTGACGAAATTCGAAAAATTTCAAAAATTTAAATTTCTCGCTCAAATTATGACAAAAACTGGAAAAAATCCTGGACCTTCCAGCAGAATTTTCGCACTTTTTCAGTACTTCCTGACCGCTCTTAAAAAATCAGTACTATTTCCGGACTTTCTGGAAATTCCGAATTTGTAGCAGTGATGAATCAGTTCATGGGTAAAAAGTAAGCATCAAAAAATTTCAGAATGTTTGGGAAAAACTGTCTTTAAAACATTATTTTATTTAAACAGTACCTAGTCTGAGCGTTTTATTTCTGATCGAACAAATTATGACAGAGAATGCAAGATAAATAGAACTCCTGCCAGATGAGTTGACAGTTGTTTAATTTCTACTGTCATATACAGTAAACCATAAAGCATATTTGCCCACAACAGCATTGTCACTATTGAGGATACAAAAAATTAAAAACAAGCATTTCTGCCTCTTGGCTTAAATACTAATTTCGTCTGCTGCGATAATTCCCTATTTCACAGCAAAATGTGCGACCGCCTCCTTTTTCCTTAAAGAGTGAGCAAAGGAAGAGGAATAAAGTCATAATTTTCAAGAACTGCCTCATGCGCCTCGTTATCCTAGGATCATAAGATCGGGATTTTTTATTCCCTAACAATCCATGATTGCTGATAGGTGGTATCTGTATAGCAGTTCCCAAACCATAAATCAATATCTACCAAAGTTTCTGAAGCAAGCTTCGATTAAATTGTCCTCTTTCAATTGATAAAAAGATCGAAAAGCCAAACCCAACACTCGATAAGTTTAGAAGGATGTAGAAACTAAAGATATCTAGCAGCTATAAATCAAGACTTACCAATTTTAGGTGCGACAACCATAGCTACGGGGGAGAGAAAAGAGGCAATTGAAAGAATATAATTGGAAACGGTTCCAATGTATCGATGACATAAAAATACAAATCCTCCGTCTGGCTCATTGCCAAACCAAACAACTGAATCTTCAACAGACCCTGAGACGTCTGATGTGTTGCCTGTGACAGCAGTTGTGTTTTCACCCCAGTTTTCATCCTGAAAGCGGTGTCAAGGTTAGAATTAATACAATAGAAAAGAAATGAATTTTTCCTTCAAGAGGATTAAGCCATAGAGAGAAAAAAGATGTTTGCATTTTGAGGCTTGTTTGCCCTCTGACGTATGTCGTGACCAGAATGTTCGGTTCTTTGCTCAAATCAACTCATGATATAATTTCAAACACTTCACATAGAATGACTTTTTTCCATTAACCACATCACTTTAGAGGAAATCGATGATAAAAATCATCCTGACCGACCTACATCATCAAGAAAATCCACAATGCCCTAAATGCGAACACCTCATTTTCTTTCTCTATGGGATTGAGCAAGGATCTGAGAAGTTCCGGGACAATAGTCACTCACAGCGATGTAGCATATTTTCCTGCACTAGAATTTCCTCTGTGGACCAGTAGACGGGGGATAAATTTAAGCATTGTTATAGGTTTTCTCATCAAAATTTGACATAGAACACAATTTGTAAAACAAAAATTATTGAAAGCATCTCCTAGCAAAGATATTTACATGAAATAAAACCATAATCTACTTTAGTTCAGTCACATGCTAAACATTATCATGACAGTGTTTGTGATATAAAAATTATGACAACCTTAATATCAGTGCTTCAGCTCAGCTATTGGACATTGTTCAAACTTTGAACAATACAGGGTGGAAAAGAAACACTGCCTCTAATGAAGCCTGCCAAAACCGTTGTAGTGCAGGATTTGATTCAATTAGACTTTGGTTCATTATGTGAGCAGCATGCCGATTTTTGAAATTGATAGACAAAACTGTAGACAAAGACATGGGAAATTTGGAGCGATCCTGTTGGTTGAAATGGACAGTTGCGATGGACAAAAAAGGTGAGTGATAGACTAACTAACGGCAACCAACAAGAAACCTTTAAGTTAGTCCATCACTTCCCCCTTAGTGTACAGGAATCACTCATTTCAACCGACAGGATCCTTCCATACTCCCTAAGTCTTCTTTGTCCATAAATTTCAACAATCAGCCCACAGGAGAGCTTTATAATAAGTGCTAGATAAAATCATTAATATCTTGGTTGGAAGTTGATTTCGATAATTTTTGTTGCGCATGTCATGCATTGTCAAGCTTGCATTACTTTGGAATGACCATGTCCCTCTCCTGCCATGTTGTCTTTGCAGGACGGGTAGGATATTAGAGTAATAGGGTCATCCACAGCCGCAATGACAGATATTAAAGTGTTCTCAAAAGCCTGTTAACACCAGGAATCAAACCAGGGACCTCAGCACTAGCAGTTAACAGCCTCTATCACTACACCACCCAGGTTAGAAATTTATGGTGATTCTAATGCTTGAATGTATTCAAATGTACCTGTGGTAAAATCTGAACTTCAATGACTTCTTGACCATCACGGGAATCTTCTAATGTTACAGATGTCTGAAAAGGCGCCATTTCATAATCTCTTTTGTTTGACCTTCCACTTCTGAAAAATTATAGTCACACATGAGAATATGCTTACAAAAATTAAACCTACAAGAGGAATAGAAAGAAAGAAGTAGAAGAAATAGACATTTTTGGCAGCCGCTATCTTATATTTACAAAGTCCGACAGTGCCAACCATTTGACATTAGGTAATTCTGTTTCAAACTATCAACAGTTTGCGTTGACGAAGCTCCTCTTGACCAACTGCAGCCTGAATGTTGAAATTTTTTGTTTGTCGGGACGACAAAAGTGACACAGGTTAAAAAGCGGAGCGTGATTGGTCGGCTATGTCTTATCGCTGTTTTGTTGTGCCTTTTGTCAGGTGAGAGGTGCCGATAGCTTGTCGTGAGTTCAACCCGACATAGGCACGAAAAAGCAGCGATAAGACATAGCCGACCAATCACCCTCCGCCTTTTAACCTATGTCATCTATGTCGTCCCGACAAACAAATAATTTCAACAATCAGGCTGCAGATCATTTTAAGTTTGTTGGCGAAGTAAACTTATACAATAACATTTAGTTCTTCTGTTTACTAGACTCAACTGGATGGTCAAATTGATCTCATGAGATTATTAGGCATTGGGCGGAAAAATTCAGCCTGCATATGTTGACACAGAAGTCATAGATAGTGGATGTTTACTTTTTGCAGGCAAAGACCCCCTCGGAATGAGCAGGCAAGATGGCTGCGTGGCGCGACGGGAACTCAGAGCAATTCGAGCACTCTCTAACCAATACCTACTCTAACCCATCCTATCGTCATCGTCTGCCGTCTCCCCACCTTATCCATCCACATAATCATGTTTCCAATAATGTAAAATGAATCAGTGAGTTCGGAAACACTCCAACACGGGTTTTTTTCGATTTTCACTTTTTTACGGTTTAGTAACACTTATGGATAAGTAGAAGCATCTGCACGCAAAAGGATATTTCGAAATTGCAATCGGAAGTGCTCGAAACGGCGACGGGAAAAGGGAAGAATCGAAGAATTTCATTGGGAATACCAATTTTTGGCCGATCAAGGGAAACGGGCGACTATCCGATGCGGTTTTATTTTTTCGGTTCAGTATACCTTGTGCCAACAAGTTATATAAATATTCAAGCGTTATTCAGGTCAAAAAATATAAATTTTTCAGGGCAGACTATGAAAAATCAGTATCTGAAACTTGGTGCGTTAAAGTCTCTAGAGTACCTACTTCTTGCGTCCTTTGGCACCAAAAAAGTTTTTCTTAAACTAACTTCTTCGCCCGCTGCGAAGTTTTAGGTGTTTCCTGAAAATTTTTTTTTCCGAGTTGGTGTATTTTCGAACTCACTGATTCAAATGTCATCTTAGGTACCTAATGCTATATTTAAGTATGCTCCCATATTTCACCCCTTGATGCCTGACTGGTAAAATTCACCACTTTTTGGATCGTTATGTACTTTTGTAGGTATAAGTTATCAAAAGCAGAAATGTGCAAAGATATTTTTTTAGCAAATTTTTCAAGAAATATGCTAAGTGCCTCGTTACCTTTAACAGGATGTTTACCAGATGTTGTACCATTGTGCCACAAAAAAAATTTATAAATTTGTGCGAATGCTGATTGTGAGTTAAATTTTTAGCTTGATGGTTCATCTTCACATGGAAATATTTTTGGTAGAATTACAAATTCCACAATGAAAGTCTAGCAACACAGCTAACTTAGCAAAAGCCCTCATATTTCTTGAAGTCAGGAGAGGGTAATATTTCTCCCCCCTCCTCCTAACTAGTTCCCCCAATGCTCCTGAAAACATCTCTGAGCGCAAAAATCCTCAAACTCATCCCTCATCATCTGGCATCCCCATGGCTCAGATATAAATGAAGCCCCTCCCCCCCCCCTTATTTTCCATCAAAATTCAAAATGTAAGTAGGTACGTTTAGAATTTGATTTCAATGCCTCAGAACGCTGCGGGGCCCCCACGCAAGCTTGTGATTTCTCCAGATATGCTAAAGATTTTCCCTCCTTAGGTAATCCTTAAATTATATCAGAAAAATGTCTTGCCAAAGAATTTTGAGAATTGCCCTGGTTAGTACTTGGTTTGAACTCTTTTAGAAATTTAATCCCGATCAAAAAGGTCAATTCCCTGAGCTGAGCAGTTTAATTTTTCTCCGAGAGTGAAATTTGTGCTTGGCGCCATTATGTGATGTGCAAAGAGTAGAGGAGAGGAGAGAGCAACAGAGTATAATCATGGAGTCCGAGCGAGCTTCATGCACGCTCCACCAGCTACTCCCGCTCTGTGATCGCCTGCTCATTCGTAGGGGGTCTTTGCCTGCAAAAACGCTCAATCATAGATAGTGCAAATGGGGTCCAACAACGTTGACTACTTGGCATCGAGTAACTCCGTTTCCAAACAGATTCTGTACTTCGACATCATTTGGCATGGACTCTGTGAAAACAAAATAAAACTAAGAAATTTTTAACGGTCTCATCTTGAGCCATGTCAAGGAATAAGATAACTTCCGAAAGCGCAAACCAAAAAACCATTTAAATTCCATTACCTATTCACACGGTGCGAGTGATTCCGGTGATTCTTTGACCTCTTTCCTTTGGCGCTGGTATCACTCAAAATGGAAAGTACAGATTCAGTTTCCATGATGCAGAAAATGCCTCACAATGAGGGCCCTCATTTGATCTTGGAGATGAAATATCAAGAGGTGAAAATCTAGTTTAAAAAGTAAAAATAATGATGATGTTAGGGTAACACGGAGCACAGTAACGGGAGTAACGTGAACAAACAAGACGAGAAGAAGTGATTCAAAAATCCTGGATGGAAATTAATAAGAGGATCGAGCGTGAGCGTGTAAAGTATCACTGATGGGACAGAAAGATTTGATAAACATTATTTTGAAATCAGAGAATGATTTCAATTTTAATTGCCGTGTATTCGTGTTACAATACCAATACGCCGATGAACCAAAACATCGCAAACACGTAAACAAAATCCATTGAAGGTTTCACTACTCAACCAGTACTCACCACTACGCACCGTAGGAATTGATGATGAGTATTTTCATTCATCAGAAACTCATCGTTTGACTTACATGACGATACATTTTAATTCTAAGCTGAACCGGGGACCTCCTGAGTATTGATGTAGAGAAGAAAAAGGTACGACGATAATTTTTCAGTTGCTCATCATCGGTAAAAAATGTCTAATTACGTGAACAATGAGACTCATGTAGACTCATCGGAACCAAAGAGAAAACAAGAGTCCGGACGTGAATTGCGGAGCGCGTGGCACCCCCTACTTTTAGACGAGTCGTCTCTGATTGGCTGATTCGCCTGGTGCCCACTTTCTGGAGCCCTTATGGAAAATAACACGGGGTTCATTTTCCATCGAAAATATCTCGAAAACAAGGAAAAATTTATACGTCCATAATCCAGAGGTCGATTCTCCAGATTTTTCTGAAGAGATTGATGGGTAATACATGACACTTCTTTCTCAAACACACGGAACAGCTCGACTTGGAAATTTTTTTTTTCAACTTGAAATATGGCACCCGCCGATTGTTTACTGACACCAGGTCAGCTGATAATGGGCACCAGCAGTTCTCGATCTGATATTTGACAAATTTTCAATTTAAAATAATCTTTTGTGACTTAAAATGGTTTTTTGTCTTTCAATCAGTATTGTCTTAATACTTTTTCACTTCAGTTTCTAAAGTTTATCGCGTTTCTTCATTGTTCCTTTCGCTCTTAATGGTTGAAGCTGAAGCCAAGTAGCTCGTCGGTTTGATCTGCTTTTTTTCCTCGTAGAGGATTTTATTGTGCCTCTCCTTTAAGTCTCAGCATTAGCAGTGTTACTTTTCCATCACATACACTTACTTCAGTAATCATCAAAGCTTACATTTCAGTTCTGTGTCTCCAAGTATCTGTGTCAGGAATCGTTCTCAGAGAGCTGCATCTCATGACTGCAGCATACAGATGAAAATTATGCTTGTTTTATGGTTTTATTTAAACAACTTGTGCTCTAAATTTATCATATGAAGTGACAAATGGTGTCTATTACTGTACTCGAAAGCCTAGCATAGAAACTTTGAGCACCTGTCTCAGTGTGAGCGGTTGTTTGTTGCGGTCAAAGCTGCTCGTTGATGACAGTTCCTCAAAGGAAAAGTCTTCGATGGATCAAGGATAATTGTCTCCCTAAAATAGTAGTTCACACCCTTTCTTCATGAAAATCTCAAAATTTAGTCTTCGTTTCAAGTTTGAGACCATTTCTTAGTTTTATCCTTGGTGTTGCGGTGTCATCAGAAGTGCACAATTTCTGCGGGAACAGTTCTAGGTATGATTTGGAATTTTTCAATTAAGAATGAACTGCAAATACCCAATCATATACCTACATCAATCAAGCTTGACAGTTATTAATGTAGGCTGAACCTCATGAGATACATGCGGCACTGTTGAATATTATGAAAAGAAGTTTCAACCATCCACCCCGAAGATAATTTGAATTCTATTTTGACGGACTGGTGAGAACTTGAGGTTTCATTTGCCTGAGGAGGCACCTTCCATATTCACTGCCAATGGAGTCCCTATCTTCTTCTCACAAGGGTATCTGAACATTGAAGTAGTTGTGGATTAACTTCATGATGCCGCAATCACACGCTGAATTTGTCAGCTGAATGTGGCAGTCAACAGTCAGTGCTCAACAGCTGAAATTCCACTAATTCAAGTAATTTTGATCCAAACGCGTATCAAACCTATTCGAATAGTTCAGACAAATCAGACATTATCCGATGGTCGCTGAGAATCCTTGCTGAATTTTGCGCGTCAGGCATCGGGCCGATGACTTCCACATTCAAGCCACATTCAGCATGTGATTGTGGCATGAAAGGTAGATCAACTCTTAATAGCCTTCATCAGCAATATGATTGATGAATTTCAATTCTATAATTAATTAGCTGTGTTTTAGGTAGAGGCAAATATTCCATTCTTTTTAAGTCATTTATTCTTAATTTATGAGCAAATGGTTTGGTTTTTTTTTCTTTTTTTTTTATTGTAATTGCTAGTTGGGATCCAGACACACATTTGTTGAGGATTAGATGCATGAATGTGGTCAGTTGTATGTAAAAGAGAATGAAGAAGTACGGGTCGTAAGTATGTAAAGATAAAAAAGAAAATTATACTAAATAGATTATTCATTTATAACTAATGGTTGTAGTATTTTTAGAAACAATAAAAAAAAAGTATGATTCAATTTAATCATACCTAGAACTGTTCCCGCAGAAATTGTGCACTTCTGATGACACCGCAACACCAAGGATAAAACTAAGAAATGGTCTCAAACTTGAAACGAAGACTAAATTTTGAGATTTTCATGAAGAAAGGGTGTGAACTACTATTTTAGGGAGACAATTATCCTTGATCCATCGAAGACTTTTCCTTTGAGGAACTGTCATCAACGAGCAGCTTTGACCGCAACAAACAACCGCTCACACTGAGACAGGTGCTCAAAGTTTCTATGCTAGGCTTTCGAGTACAGTAATAGACACCATTTGTCACTTCATATGATAAATTTAGAGCACAAGTTGTTTAAATAAAACCATAAAACAAGCATAATTTTCATCTGTATGCTGCAGTCATGAGATGCAGCTCTCTGAGAACGATTCCTGACACAGATACTTGGAGACACAGAACTGAAATGTAAACTTTGATGATTACTGAAGTAAGTGTATGTGATGGAAAAGTAACACTGCTAATGCTGAGACTTAAAGGAGAGGCACAATAAAATACTCTACGAGGAAAAAAAGCAGATCAAACCGACGAGCTACTTGGCTTCAGCTTCAACCATTAAGAGCGAAAGGAACAATGAAGAAACGCGATAAACTTTAGAAACTGAAGTGAAAAAGTATTAAGACAATACTGATTGAAAGACAAAAAACCATTTTAAGTCACAAAAGATTATTTTAAATTGAAAATTTGTCAAATATCAGATCGAGAACTGCTGGTGCCCATTATCAGCTGACCTGGTGTCAGTAAACAATCGGCGGGTGCCATATTTCAAGTTGAAAAAAAAAATTTCCAAGTCGAGCTGTTCCGTGTGTTTGAGAAAGAAGTGTCATGTATTACCCATCAATCTCTTCAGAAAAATCTGGAGAATCGACCTCTGGATTATGGACGTATAAATTTTTCCTTGTTTTCGAGATATTTTCGATGGAAAATGAACCCCGTGTTATTTTCCATAAGGGCTCCAGAAAGTGGGCACCAGGCGAATCAGCCAATCAGAGACGACTCGTCTAAAAGTAGGGGGTGCCACGCGCTCCGCAATTCACGTCCGGACTCTTGTTTTCTCTTTGATCGGAACCAATACTCGTCACACTCGTCAGCCTCCATCGGAATACTCATCGGACAATAAAGCTACTTTTTATCTTTGAACCGGCAACAGTGTTCCATTATTGACGCATTCTTTCTTGATTGGCGGTTTATTTGAATTACCCTTCAGTAAAAAGCCTTTAATTTATAAAATCTTTAAAAGTCTCCTCAGGTTATCCATGTTAATACCTTTCAAATGTTACGACGTTACTTTACTGCTGTTTGCCATCCAGAAACACTCGCTTGAATACTTACTTGATAAGTTGATGACCCAGTTTTATCACCTCTACCTCTCAATCTTGAGCTTTGATTGTGAAATGCCGTTTTCGGTTGATTTACTTGATAAGTTTTAACTGCACCCACTCTTTTTTTTAAAACATTTGCAGTTTGTATGTCCCACCAGAGTTGGTGCTAAAAATGCCACTCACTTGACTCGACTTTATAGTGTTGAAAATATGTTTCAGAGTTCAGAGGGTTTTAGTTCTCAGCTTTATTTGTACAAAATCAGATTTACTTCATGCAGCGATGAGATTTTGCCCTGATATATTTAATGACTTCATTCAAAATGTATATCTATACTGATTAGAAAGGTAATCCAAATCACTTACCTCTGATCAGCTTTCAAAATCTTAAAAGATGAAGGGAGCCCTGTAAAAACAATCCTATTTTCTTGCTCGAAAAATTCATCTTCAATCTTGCCAACAAAAAAAAATTAATGTACCTTCACCAGAGTACTGCATTTCCACATTAGGTGTCCTGTTGGGCCCACAAGCTTATGGTAATGTAAGTTTTAAATATCAACAAATTTTGAATTTTTTGGGAGGGCAAATACTTAAATTCATGCACAAAAAGTAGGTATGGCACAAGATTTCAAGACACCTAGTGCTTTATATTCCTTCAATCAAAATGAAAGCCCATTTTGGAGAGAAAAATTGATTGAATGATTCTGCGTTAGTACGTTCAGCTTTATAAAATAGGGGAACACTAACAAAAGATAGGGAACATTCAAATGAGAAGCAGCAGTAATCGACAAAACCCAGTACTTCAGACACAGTTGACACTTTTCAGCTGTAGCTGGACAGGGAAAATTTGAAGAATGATCTAACACTTGAGGAAAAGTTTAATAGCTAGTGGATCTTATCAATTAATAAAGTAGATCCCTTGCCTCAGCTGATAAGGGTAAATTTCATGCCTGAGACTGGCAGGCTTGACTTGTGAGACTGTTTCTTCTTTTTGATAGGCACATCGTATGAGTCGGTATATCAGGGGTATCTGAAATTAACTTTTCCATAAGATATGATTTTGCTCTAGAGCGAGAAAGAGTATATACCTGAGAGTGAAGATGGGAGGGATGTATTTGGATTTGTGTTACTATTGATGTAGTTTGTGCCTTGCAGTGTGTAATGTCACAGTTTGCAACTCCCAGTTAGTGCTTCATGAAAGGGCCAAAAATTGGATCAAATGCACTTTAAAAATATTGAAAAAGAGCCGCCTTCTTCCTCGGGCAAATAATGAATAGCTTGTCAATCATCAGTTCTGCTATCTTCAAAAAGTTCAGGGCAATTGTCGCTGATGAAACTATCGTTAACTTCAAATGGCGAGACTGAAATGTTCTGACTGAATGTTGTCTAGTTGAAGTTTTTCCAATTCATATATAAAGCTCAAAATTTGAGAGAGCCATTGATTTTAAATTGTTGAAAAACCAATATCTTGTTGCAAACTGATGCAAAAACCTGAACTTGTATTACACATAACTCATTGAAGAAGTGCAAGAGACAAAAACCTCAAAACTGAAAATGAAATACATATTTTTTAAAGCATTTTTTCATCATGGTACTTCAGGAGTTCCAAATCCATCAAGTAGTGTCAGAATATTCTCATGCTTGCACAGGTAGAAGTGACAGTATTTGACATCGAAGCCAGTCAAGTAGCCGAAACTAGAAATCAGTTTGAAATTCTGAGAGCTTCCTTGGTTTTAACTCTTATTTCACATATTAATCTGCATTTAAGCCAGAAGATCGAATATCCTGTAACATTTAGGTCACTGAGAATCCTGTGAGCATCAGTCCTTTTTGTTTTATAGTTAAAGGCAAGTTTCGGTGCTTTACTTCCTCAAGTTTGAAGCCTAACATCTTCAATCACGAATTAAGAATAATTCTATTTAATGTGGGTAAGTAATAGAATTATGTTTGCCTGGTCGCTTTATCAGTTGAGAGACACATCACTACAACTGAGGATGTTTCCTCATTGGTAATTAGAAATAATTTTTTGATTAAGAAGAGATGACCAAATATTGATATTGATTTTTAAATTTGGATGCATTCAGTAATGATCACCGTTTCTCTCAACTGAATAATTAAAATTGCTCTTTCCTTCACATTCACCTTTAAACTCTAATCTAGTCCACAAATCTATACTGTAGCATAAAAAGTGTAAACAGATGAAATAAGATGTTGCCTTCTTCTTATCAATCTTTAAATTTGAGTCTCACTAAAAATAAGTCTACAGGGAACAGCTTCAGTGCTGTCGAATGCTATGTATGTTGCACAAAAATTTGGGAAAAAGAGATTGATTTGTCGGGCAACAATGAAACAGTGAGTATATTAAAGAGATCTATATGTACAGTACATTTATGGTACAAAAGGAGAGGAACCAAGAAAAGTGTTAAAAGAGAAAAAAGAGAAATCAATGAGAGTGAAAAAACAAGATAGTAGTTTTATATACATACAAACACGAATAATTGAGAGAAAATAAGAAAAAGAATAAAGTAGAAAAAAAAGAAAAAAAAGAGTAATTAACTATATCATACGTAAGGTACGTTTTTGCGTGTTTTGTCGGTCAATAGATAACTTGAGAGTCAGCATTTTGGGAGACAAAACACAAGCTTCTCAGCCATTGATTCGTACATCGCAATTGGCTAGCTAGAATAGTTACTACTGACGTACAAGTTCCTTAAATTAATTCGTTTATAAAACTGACAAAGGATGATGAGGATCTCCGACTGAATGTCAAATCTAACTGTAGTGATAAGGACAAGAGAAAGAGATTTCCAACAGACACAATTTAGGCAGGAGATTATGAGCAGATGTAATAACTTCTCAATCCTGAAATTGACTTTCTCTCACAATTATTGAAGAAGACTAAATTTAATTGACCCAAATCAAGACTGGAGCCAGTCTCATCAAACCCTAAATTCAGGGTTCACTTTGATTTACAACGCTAGGCAAAGATTCCTATTGTAAGGAGCAACTTACACATTCGACAGGTACTGACCGACAAAAACTAGGGGAACATTGATGCAAACAAAACCCAAGCACGCATACATGCGCGAATAATATCAAGGAGTGTAACTTTGGAGAGAAAGAAATATTATACGAAGAGCACAGGTAAAGTGAGCTTACTTAGGCGTAATTACCGAAGACACATTAACATTTACTCCATGCTTGAGCCAAGGACATCTAAAGCGCGGGTGCTTCCTCGAAATGCTGTATAGAGCAGCACAGCGCACTTGATATTTCTATGATTTCAGATTCAGTACAGTCTGGGGCAAAATGATTCCTAAGTTTTTAAGTTTCATTTTCTCCCCCTAGATCACAATATAATGAAAATATTTTAACATTCACTAGACTCAAAAAATTAAGGCCCCCGAGCATTGGAAGTTACAACTGCACACAGTAGACGAACTCTGGCCAGCAAGGCTGGTAGAAAATAGAACGAACGTAAAGGAGTTTAGAGAGAGGAAAGAAATATTCTAGACAAATTGGCAATAATAAAAATATAAAACTGCGATTCCAAGAATTAAAATAATTCACGAATAAGAGAAAGAGACACACAGTAACATTAAACAGGTGTGATGAAGCTTAGTGAAACTCTTAAACCTTTGAGGACGTGACGAGAACATTTTTCAGAATTAGAACTAATCGGTTTATTAAAAATCTTGAAAGAGTTTATTTCAAAACAGTACTTTCAAGTACTTACACTAATTTTGAACTTCACAAAGGAAGAAATATGAAATAAATTACAATAATTTAACTTATTTTAAAACCTTGAAAATTAATCTAGGAGGAGTTAGACAGTAACAGCTGTTGATATACAAAATTGCTCTGCGAAGTTAAATAAGATTAATGGGTGACTATGATGGTAAAAAGAGAGACACAACTCAGAGAAACATGAAAAAAAAGAAGAAATTTTAAAAAAATTGAAAATAAAAATAAATAAATAATTAAATAAAAAAATCAGAATCAACTGCAATACAAAAATAAATAAATAATTGAAAAAAGGGAAAGAGAAAAAAAAAAGTTAATCAATGATGACAGAGGCTTTTGAAAACATTAGGGGTCGGATGCATTAAAATGTCTCCCGAAGATGTTTCCCCCGTGATTTTCCACTTAAAGCTGTTCTTTATACAAAAATTTACATTAAAAATAATTTTAAAAGATTCTGCACACAGTGATGACTAAGAATAACACTTAAAAGTAGAGTCAGTTTGCACCACTAGACGATTTGGTTTTAAGTCTACAGCTGAATGCGACATGTAACGAGCCTTATCTTGTATCAGTATGTGGTAGAAAGTTTGTTGGTTTAATAGGCAGAAATGCAAAATTTATTCTTGAGTTTTCATTTATATAATAGTAAATACATAAATATAATACACTTCACTTTGATGTCATCATTGTCACAAACTCTGAAACAGAAAAAAAAGCCCGGAGAGATTAATTTAGTGGAACAGGAAAAGGAGACAAATATAATTAATAACCCTAAAATACCTTATTCCGTGACTTTTTAAACTTCAGAGGTGCAACAGAATTTTCATAAAATTTAATCCTGAGCCAGACATTGAGATCAGTTCCAAAAAAAAAATGTTGAAAATGATAGCTCTTGATCTTTCATCTTCGACCACCTCGCTACACTACACTACCTCGCCTACACTACAAACTTGCTACGCTCACTTTCAAAAAGTTCTCGAAACTATGTACAAACTTCGTTTTCACATCGGTACCATCAATTTATGAATAAATGTTTCCACTTTCAGGATTCCTATGTTCTTTCTGAACTCTCTTGGTGCTCGAATAGACATAAGAGATTAAGAAACCAGCATTAAACCATTTAGGCAACCAAACACCTTCATTTTCCCACATCATTACTGAGAAGAAAAAAAAAAAACCTGCTACAATGGATCAAATCCACGCAGAAATGTATTTGATGCTGATTTCAGCAGCATAACAGGACGTACATACAAATACTGGTAAAAGGACCGAAAAAAGATTCTTCTACCCAAACTCACATATTATTTAACAGTGAATAATAATAATGGAACGAAAAATTGGTCTTCCAAAATACAATTCTTCCAATATTTTCAGGAAACACCCAAGACTGTAGGAAGTAGCCTTCCTTAAAAAACTACATAAACAGCAATAAGATGCTTACCTTCATAATTTACTTGACCATCACCATCTATATCTGCTTCTCGGATCATTTCATCTACTTCTTCATCTGTTAGTTTTTCACCAAGATTGGTCATTACATGCCTTAATTCAGCTGCACTAATAAAACCATTACCATCCTTGTCAAAAACACGGAAGGCTTCTCTAATTTCTTCTTCGCTATCTGTGTCTTTCATTTTCCTAGCCATCATTGTGAGGAATTCTGGAAAGTCGATGGTTCCATTACCTGCGCAGAAAATCAAACAAGGATGAGAATTTATGTGGTCAGCTCCATAACTAGTAGAGTCAAGGGTTCTCCTCTGTACCCTCCTGCTGATGAGAAAAACTTAGACACTACAAAATATCAAGTTTCCTGAGGCTTGCAAAAGTCCTCAGGGCAAAGATGATTTACCTAGATCACACAATATGTTAAAGTGCGCAGAAAAGAATGAAAAACAAAAGTTCAAAAAGTATAAGCAAGAAAATTAGTTAACATTCGAAGAGGGGAAGAGAAGAATCATGTTTGATGGATCAAGCTTTTAAAAATATTTAGTAGGGTGCAAAAAGTTCTAAATCGTAGACCATCTCATACAATCTGGCAATTGTGTAATCAAGTTAAATTTTCAGTTTGCCGGACTTTACCAAATATATAATGAGAAAAAATGTCATAGCTTTCGAGAATCATCTCACAACCCATGATGAGTATCAATCCAGGTCGCGAGATCAATGCATTGAATGATCCGAAAATCGATAATTAAGTGCATATCGGATACAACACATTATTCAGCTTACCCTATAGGCATATAATAACACTCTGCTATGATAAGGAGTTGATCATTCAAAAGACTTACCATCAGCATCTACTTCATTAATCATATCCTGAAGTTCAGCTTCTGTGGGGTTTTGTCCCAGCGACCTCATGACTGTCCCCAGTTCTTTTGTCGTGATTGTTCCATCTCCATCTTTGTCGAATAATGAGAACGCCTCTTTGAATTCAGCGATCTGCTCTTCCGTCAGCTGATCAGCCTATTAATGAGAAAAACACTAATATTTAGAATAGTGAAAATTAAGCAAAATATTAAGTATTGAATAATAATAAAGTGTGTACAATATCTTTGGGGTTCTTCGGACCACCAAGGATTTCATGGCACAGTGGAAAGTAGGTTTCAAATATTATAAATTCCCTTGCAACAACCAATTCTCTAAAATTGGAACCAAGAGATTTACTATCTGCTACAAGAGTTTGTCTGAACCCAAATATGGGTGTAAAATCATAAATCTGAAGAATGAAGATGCATGAAACCCGAACACCTTCTTTGTTGTGGTCATGTTCGAAGAGAATGGAGGAAAAATTGTAAAGTTTCTCCAGATGGAAGATACAGGGGATGTCTAGTTGAAAATTGGCAGTGTCGAGCTGAAAGGAAATGAGAGAAATTCTTATGAAGATTTGCCTTTTTGCAGAAGCAATTACCATGAAATAAATGATCTTTCGTCATTAGAGACTGATTGTAGGCAAGACCTATCCACACGGGTCAGTCATTGCACATCTTTTTGAGATCCACTCCCCCGCCCCGTCCTAACTCGGCGGCACTCAATGCTATGTCACGATGGGTGCTCCCATAAGAAATACATTGCAGGCACTCAATACTATGTCACTGCGCAGTAGAGCTACAAAACTTGTCCTCGGGAATGACTGACCTACGTAGATTGGTCTTGATTGAAGGAGAGAAACAGAAAAGATACAGATTGAACAAGGTTTCTCACATATTCAATAAGACCCATGGGAAAATGTTACAGTTAGAGTCTCTGCGTCAGGAATCGCTCATTTCTTTTCATTTATGTACTACTCTAAAAATTTATGAGTATGAGCATACAGCAATGATGTTGGCAGATAGAAGTAGATAGGCCTGCATCGAGTATGAATTTAAGATCACAGACACAGTTGTTCTGTTCTATTTTACAACCGAGACTAGGTATGTCAACAAAAATTTCAAGTGCGCACAACTTTCCAAGATTTGGAAGGTCAAGGTTTAAAATGATCAGAAATGGAGTAGCCTTAAACTGTTAGGGGGGGAGCGTCAATTCATAGTGGAGTGGATGCATGTTCTCTGAAGTGAGTAGTTTTGCGATGGAATTTACACAAGGAAAGGAATATGTTTACTTTTCTTTGAGATGTTGCTTTTTCTCTCGCACTGAAAATATCTGGCAGTAGAATTTATTCAGTAAACATCCTTCGGGGTGTTTGTGTTTACTCAAAAAATATTCCAGATCAAAACAGCTTGATTAGGAATTTTGAGAGAAGGACTGTTTGATATTCCACAACTTTCGATTGTCTTCCTCACAC
The DNA here is from genome assembly GCF_918797505.1 of Bemisia tabaci. Lineage (NCBI taxonomy): Eukaryota > Metazoa > Arthropoda > Insecta > Hemiptera > Aleyrodidae > Bemisia > Bemisia tabaci. The sequence goes on from NC_092796.1 coordinate 14,293,126, forward strand.
TCATGGCTTTCAATCTTCTTCAGAAATCCAAATCAATTCAATTCAAGCAAAAAACAGATATTTTCAAATAAACTATTTAATTCTTCGAAAAATTCTAAGTAAAAAACAATGATCCCATTGGTTCACTCTAAATACTCTTCTTTCAGACTGCTGGCTAAGGTATTTCAGATTTGATGATAATCATCTTAATACTAGTATAACACACGGTATTTTTGAAGAGCCCTACTTGGATAAATACAAAATGGGACTTTGGGAGGCATCATTTCACACATAAACTTGGTCACGAAATCTTTCGGTCCAGATACAGCAATCAAGATTTCATAGGAATTTTCAAAGTGAGATAAACTCCTCTTGAAATATTACATATATGAACTTCTCATTTTATGCTCAATACTCAATACTCTGAAACCACTTGACTTCTCATGATAAAACTTAGCGACTTCTTTTGAAATTAATCAATATTTAGTTTCAACATTCGGAAAAAAAGAGCTACTTATTATTTAAGGTGCGTTGTCAAAGAAAACTTGGCCAATTCTGTTGGGTTCTTCTGTTTGCAAACGCAACCCAATGGTCCCATCGACTTCATGAGATCATTAAGTGTTTGGCAGAAATGTTAGATTTTCATATGTAGACACACAAGTCATCAGGTAGTTCTGTTTATAAACGGTTGTGCGGTTTACTTTGACAACGCAGCTTCACTCGATTTTTAGTGAACAACAAAGTTAAAGAGAGCTTAGTTCACGTTTAAAAAAACCATTGAAAAGTTACTTATTATTCTGAACCATTTTAGTGGACAGATAAAACCCCATTATTTTTTTTTTTTTTAGGATTAGACTAGAAAAAAAACCAACAATCAACGGAATTCAAGAGGTCCAGGTTCAAAACTCCATTAAAAAATTGTGAGGTGCCTTTTCACATGAGCTATGCAGCACAGGTTATTCAAAATTAGCAGCATTTAGGAAACTTCTAACTCTATTTTATAGACTAATTCATTGATATTGTGAATCTGATTTACTAAATTTTTTCATCATAAAACTGTTTTGTTCATCGAAATTCTATAACTCCACTAAATAGAAAACAATGATTTAAATTAGATGATGCGAACTGTGTGTTCTTGTTAACAGGCAGACTTGGGTCAAATCGCTTTGTTCTTAATTACGTCAGCAGTAATTTGAAAGTTTTAACTGTGGAGTGGTGCTAATTTAGAACAAATTAGGAGATTAACAATTATCTCAACGTACTATAAGTCTCCTCCGGATGAGACTTGGTTAGCAGTTAATGATCTAAGAGGTAGGTATGCATTTCCAGCTGTGAATTATCTCTAATTGCTGATTCCAAATCAATCTTGCACAAACTGATCATTAGGCTAGTAACAAGCTTTGAAGAGGGCAAAGAACTTCGCATTTCATTTCTCCTGTCATATTGAATTCATATCTCTTACCCCTCAACAAACTTCATATCAAATATTCATCAAGTATCGAAGACTAGTCCTTCAGAGTGAATCTATATGGATTACCTAACAAGTTAAAAGTTTGTCAGAAAAAACAAAAACGACATTAAGCCTCACGCAACTTTGAAGAGATGATCTAAAAAAACAGGTACTACTACAGACAACGATGATTCACAGAATGATATCGTAACTGACCCAGATGATTTAAGGTAAAAGTCTATCAGATTCAGCCAGGAGGGAAAAACATGAAAGTTACTCTACAAGGGAAAATAGAATTTGATCTTCAAATGGTAATTAGAAGAAGATTCAGCTTAAAATCGGAAGTAGTTGGAAAAATCATCTCTGGATTTGAGTAGCGGAGACTGAGCGATCAAGTGAAACTTGGTGTTAAAGATGGGTCCTCATTACACTGCTGACACTGAAATATTGATATAACATGCATGTTAAGTCTATATAACATGCATGCAAAGTCTATTAAGTAATTCGTAAGAGGGAGTTGATGACTAAAAAGTGAACATCCATTTAAGTAAGGTTTCTACTTGGAGGAAACCTCGCGTCTCATTATTGATTAGATATTCATGAATAACATGGCTGAGCAGTGGCTGCTGAGCCACTCCGGAAGGTCCAAAACCTGAAAGGTGAAATATTGTTGGCTTGGAGGCGAAATAAGGGAGTAAAATTCGAAGGAACGATGATAGCATGACTAAACTACAGCATTTCTGGATGAAGTTGCGTGAATGTGGACGTGTATTAGTTGGCGTGGTGGTTGCTCCTGGTGGCCTATTTTCGGTAATTCAAAACAAGCGAGAAGCGAACATTACCATTGTAGAGAATAGCAGAGGGTGGATCACAAGGGGTGGAAAAGCGGAGCTAATGCGATATTTTCACTGCTTCGGAGAAGTTTGAGGAGAGACGAAATCCCGTAACAGGAGGTTAAGGATATGTGACCTTAGCACCTCCTCCGCAGAAGGCGATTCGGCAGAACCACGCGAAAAACACAAGAGATGAGGAGTGTAATACTACACGATTCCCAGTTTATACTCGACAGGCACGGAGAAAGACGAAAGGAACGGCACGGTGATTTGGTGTCATGAATTGGCGTTGAATTTTAAGGTGGGCACGGGGGAAAATCAATAGCACAGAGGCACCGTAGCGATAAAAATTGGCTCTTCCGTTAACCTAGAAAACAACTGCATCAAAATCGATAAGAGAGGCGCCAGCCAACGGGCGGAGAGAGGAAACTCACCATTTGTACAATTTGATGATTTTGAACTAGGAAATAAAACCAACAGTTAGTGAAAACACCGGATACGCAAACGTATCACCGCTTTTTCGATTTCACAACTCAGCAGACGCGCAATACACCGGGAAAATAGACGGACCGAAATTCCCAGATACTAAACCAAACTGGCGGAATCACGGTAACGAATTTTAGAGGTGACGTCACGATTATGTATACATCCGCAAACTAATTATTTGAATACATTTCGAATTACTGACGCAGACACTCGAGAGCTGATTAGAAAAGCTCGATTAGAACGTAAAGTCCAACCCGAGAGATAAACAATGATAAAGTTTCATGTTCGACACACCACGCCGACATCGCTTTTAGAGGAGGATTACATTCCGCTGCGCAAGCAACGGAGTTATATACGTTCTGGGTGCGGTCTCATAGACAGACTTCACTTCTGTATTCCGACTAAGCTTGTCGCTGATTGGTCAATACACACCTGCAATGCGTCAAGTTGTACTTAGTACCGTTTCGTTCTTCAGCTTTTCCAGCATTACGGACACGTACGGGGAGAGACAGTTAAGATGTCATAACTGTATTTAAAGGGTTCCACAGTTGTTCTTTATCGAGTCTCCTGCTTGGGTTATCCTTAAAAATAATGTTAGAGCCAACCTAAAATTTTAGGGATGTGAATTTTTATCAAAGCACGAGGCGCGTACAGCTGCTGGGGCAGTTTCCTCTACTTTTCGCGCTTCTTTCCGAATTCTATTCGTCGTCAATACTACGTACTGAGCGTTTTCGAATAGCCCCTCCCCCCCCCTCCTTCGCCCTCAAGCGCAAAATGGGTTTTTAGCGCCTTGAATCCCTGTTGAGATGAGGGGGTAACATATTTATTGACAGGGGTTTTTTTTTTATAGCCTTCACGTCAATAGAGGTACCGTCAAATAGGGTTATTTGGGAAATTGTTTACATTTATTTTTGATAAGAGATATCCAAATCCTCTCAAGATTCAAAAGGGTGTGCATTTCGAAAACCTCTCACCCTAGCGTATTAAAAAGGCAGCAGTTTTTTGTACTACCCCTTATTTTTGAGGGGTAAAAAATGTTTCAAATGCGTTTCTCAAATCACCCTTGCATGTTGGGGTAATTTGGGAAGTATGAAAACCATATGGACACCAAATGACTCCATTTCAGGTACATTTTCTCATAAAAATTGGTCAATAATGGGAAATCATTTGAAACGATGGTGGAAGTTTGTAATGAGCACTAAACTATTAATTCTTCGGAATATATTGAATAAGATGACCATTAATATGACTGATTGGCTCCATTGGACCAGTGAGTACCATTTCTTAAATAGCCCCAAAAAGTACCTGGCACCCCCGCATAGAAAAATTGGCAAACCTGTTAATAAATTTTAAGAGTGGCATTTACAATTTTTCAAGGGCCAAAATTATTTTTCGCGTATTTATCACGGCGCATGAAACTGGGTCTCCTTGAGAAGTTCTAAAACCTTAGGCCTTGCTTCCACGGTACGTACCATGGGATTTGTCCCACGCTCGAATCGCAGGAATGAAACTTCAGGGATTTTTCCCCGCTTAACAAAACAACTAAGTTTCTTCTTTTCTCCGAGTCGCTCTATGGACTCCTCAAGGACTCTACTTGGGGCTGTATATTAGTATTGATTAAATCAATATTTTTCCCTGGGACAAATCCCATGAAACGTCCCGTGGAGACAGGGGCTGGCGGCTAGGGCTTGCGAAGGGCGCAAAGTTTGGTGATATATCGTCACTATCCTGCCTAAGTATCAGCGCCATGCGACGTTTAAAAATTTCTGCCGCCATTTTATTTTTTTACAGAGAAATTTTGGTTGAGTCTGTTTGAAAATTTCACTGGATTTTGTCGGCAGCACAAAAAAAGTCGTGATACTTCCTCTGTAAAAAAATTAAAAGGCGGCAGAAGTTTTTAAATGTCGCATGGCGCTTGCGATCTTTGGCCGGGGAGTGACGATATCCCGAGCTCTTAACGTGGTCGGACTGATGGTGTGCGATAGATCGTATCAAAAAAGTAAATAAATCTCAACAGATTTTGACTTCAGTTCTTAATAGCCCCTGCGTGAGAGCCTTAAGAATCTTACACAATCCCCCAAAAATCGAAGTTCAGAGTAATGAAAACAGGATTCCTTTTGGGATAAAACGTTTTATTCAATACAATGATCGACCTTTCTATCGAATGCAATATTTTTCTCCAGGAAGAATAGGTACTGCTTTTATTCCTCTAAATTTTGCGATTGTTTTTTGGTCGATAATGTTTCATTCTGCGCAAGCGCAGGGCTTACGTCCTTGTTTTGTTAAAACGTCAGCCAAACGACTTAACTGATGCGATATATCGCACCACCAGCTCGACCACGCAAAGCATTGCTGCCAGATAGTGTTGAAAATGATCACAAATAACATCTCAAGCCCGTAAAATATCCACATTCTGGCAACCTTGACGCCGAGAACCCGGTCAGGATCGTTACTTCAAGAATGCGCATTCGGGTTGCGTCCGACTTTTGAAGGCGCCACTTAGTATAGGCGCCCCGAGCTTCATTTTTGGCCACATTTTACGCATGTTTCATCAAGTTTCAACCGAACGCCCCCTTTCTACGCCTGAGGGCACTCGACAACTATTGAATGACCTTGCAATGTAACGAGAAGTGTCCCAAATACCTCATAAATTAACTTTACTAAAAATGAAATTTCTGAATTCACTCGACAGGAAGTTTACTTGGATAGCGCTTCGGGAGCGTTCGAGTTCACCAACGCACTTTTCCGGCCCCATCACCCCTTTATAACGCTTCGGACCTTCATTCGATCGGGGGGTCGGCGAAAATCTGCGCAATTACAACAACAACAATACATAGGGTTGCACCCCCGTTAATGGAGATGTTGCATGTGTGAGGAATTAGCGATTTGACTCTGGTTTTTATGTAAAAGTTCGCGAGAGACACGATGGTGCCACTGGTTTTCTCTGAAATTAACTCCCAAGCTCAAAAAAAGCTCTCAAAGTGAGGCCAAAATGGAGGAGATATCCCACGCTATCCTGAGAGTCCACCTCTACATCAAGATTAACTTTCTATGCAAAGATAGGGAGCAAATACATTGACAGGGCTGCCACTTTATTTGGGGACTCCACAACTGAAAACACGGCAACCCTGCTGATGTATTTGCTCCTTATCTTTGCATGGAGAGTTTGTCTTGATGTAGAGGTGGACTCTCAGGATAGCATGAGATAGCCCTCCATTTTGGCTTCAACTTGGGAGCTTTTTTTGAGCATGGGAGTTAATCCCTGGTAAAAATTGGCAGTAGAATCTGTGTTCCAAAATACCATAGACCTACAGCCAGCTGTAAGATTTCCAATAGCTTCTATAGCCAGCTACAAAATTTCTTATAGCCTTTTATAGCCGATGGCGATTAAGCAACAGCCAGGCGATAAAGTGTATGCTAAACGTTACTAATTACGGATGCTAGGACTTAGTGAGTTTGTGGAATACTGCTCTCTTTTTGGGCCGTAGTATCTTGCTTTATTTTGCGATGAGAGCTCCGTACTTTTGATGGATGCCTGTCATTACTAATATATTAGAGCGCCTTCAGTTTAATACCTCTGGTGTGAAATAGTTGCTTCAAGCGCCGTGGCACGCTGCGGCGCGGCAGGCGGGCAGCTAGCACGAAACGCTCATTGGCGCCTACAAACCTAACCGGAATACTTCACGCGTTGCGCAATGCGTGAAGTATCCCTGTTAGGTTTGTAGGCGCGAGTGCGTCGCCGCCCGCTTTGTGTTAGGCTCTACTATTTAATCTGGCGGAGTCAGCGTTATTCAACTCCTGATTTTGAAATGTTTGCACATCCTGTATGGATTATTCTCATTTTAATTGATGAAAAAAAATATGTATTGAAGGAAAATATAATGTGTTTTTTGTAAATATTAAGGTGGTTCCGTATCAAACTTAATGATTTCCGAAGCACACGAATTTCTACACAATTTTGTATGGCCTTTTATAATCGATGGCGAAAAAGCGCAACAGCCAGGCGATAAAGTGTAAAGCCCGGCTGCATAATTTTTTATCGTTTCGCATAGCCCGGCCGTATGATTTTCTCCGCATTCTACAGCCAGCTATACATATGATTTTCTGTAGCCTTTTTCAGCCGGATATAAGAATTCCTATGGTATTTTGAAACGCAGCTCTTATCGCCAATTTTTACCAGGGATCTCAGAGAAAACCAGTGGCACCATCGTCTTTCTCGCCAACTTTTACGTATGAACCAACAGTCAAATCGCAAATTCCTCACACATGCAACATCTCCATTTGGAGGCGGATCGGAAAAAGTGCCTTCGAACAGTAAAGTAGACAAAAACAACGATGACGTGCTCTTCGAGCGGCCGGCCAGCCTTCTGGAAATACTTGATAGGAGGTTGGACATGAACATGAATGTTGGTCAGAATTCAGAACGGATTGAGAAAATTACTCCGATGGTTTAAGCAGTCTTTCCAAAGGGAGAGGAGGGGGGGGGGGTGTATGCATGCGCAACCGCAAAGAAATGGAAAAATACAGGAACGTCAATAATTCTCAAAGTTTTTAGAGACACAATAAAAAGTTTCCTGAGGTAAGCACCAGCGCCGAATGAATTAATGAAACTCCTTAAAATCTACAGATAGAGACATGAAAACGTTCATTGCCGAGATAGCCGCCGATAGTTAATGCAAATTTGTTCAATAAGCATTAGTGTGATTACGGGACTCTTATCAGTGGAAGTGGTGGGTAAACACGGAACAATTTTGACATGGGTTTTGATATCACGCACCCAAAAACACGCGATCCATAACACAGGACAAAGTTGGTTGCTGTTGGTAATTAAAGTTGGAACAGGGCTTGACACAACTCCTTCTGCCAGTTTCAGCTTGCGGGAGGCTCAATGAGTAGCAGCATTATCGACTTTCGAGCGAATTTTACAATGCTAGTCATAAAAAAAAATATTGATGAACTTTGGCAACGCGACTCCAATGAGCACGGAACGATGAAACTAGTCCCTTTTTGGATGACTGTGACTGACATGAAGTTCCATGTGCAGCGAGTATTCGTTGCATGAGCGTGGTTTTTTTTTTTCTTTTTTTCTCCAAAGCAGAAGAGTGGACCACTAAGTGGGGTGAGACGTCAAGTACATACCACAATTCATGTTTCCTCCCCAAAATATTTAGTAGAATAAGTAGACGCAAAATAAGTTAACACACTTTTAGACTGCGACAGAAGAGCGCGTGACGTCAGTTTAGCATTGAAAGTAAATGCAAGAATCAAGATGGCGGACCTTCTGTCGCAGTCTAAAAGCGCGTAGATGCATTTGGTGAGGAAAGATCACATTTCACTTATGAGTAAAAATTGTGTGTTTCAAGTGTTCATAAATGCGAATTTCTCGCTGAAAAAGAAAAGACGTTAAAGTAGGTCAAATCTGCCTATGAAAACAAACTCTTAGTCAGGTAATTTGAGAACATTAAATTTGGGGATTTTACAAACATTCCCTTCACCCTCTGTTGTACGATGCTTATTAAATGTTCAACAAAAATTTAGCATGCTGAAACAACTATGCCATTGTAAAGCATACTTAAAAAATTAGTTAAATGACCAATTTTATCAGCAAGTAGTTGCTGGTTAATTGCCGAGCGGGCCATTTTTTTGGCGCTAATTTCGCACTTGTGAGCTAAATTCGGAAAAACTTGATGGTCCATCGTGCTCTACGTAATATTTTGATTCGAGAAAACAATGATTCATGGTTTCTAACCCTGGTAGGTATAGTAGGTAACCCGAAAGGTAAAATCGGCAATTGAATGATGCGCGGAGCGCAAAAAGATGGAAGAATAATCTAAGTTGGGTTCCAGCCCAACATGCAACTATTTTAACTCCGCGGTGACCCGGGTTGCATACGCTCGACATTGCGGGCGAAATATGAGATCTGCCCACGGCTTTTACGATGGGTTACAGATACAATAGTGTTTTCCTTGAGCGTGACTTCTATTTCGGTCACTATTGTCACTATATATCTTGTGCACTTTTTCTTGTCCGATTGTTTTCAGAGTCTGGACTTGAGATCCAAGATACCTTCTTTTCCCAAATGCATAGCTGAATTTTGCTTGACCCAAAATTTTCACTTTTTGAAAGTGAAAAGGTTGATCGAATGAATTTCTGTCGAATGGTACTGTCTTTGGATATAGGGTGTTTACTGAAACAGACTGGCCGAAAATCAGTCCTTTTACAGTACTTTTTCAGTACATTACCAAGAAATTCAGGACTTCCTCAACAGAAAAATTCAGTACTTTTTCAGTACACCCAATCACCGAATTTCGAGGAATTTTAAAAATTTGAATTTCTCGCTCAAATTGCGACAAATAGGACAAAAAAATGGGGAAAATTCCGGACCTCCTTGCGGAATTTCCGCACTTTCTCAGTGCTTCCTGGCTGCCCTTAAAAAATCGCACCATTTCCGGGCTTGTAGACTGCCGTGCTAAGGAAAAACGCCGTAAGAACCTTTAGACATTGCCAACTTTCTTTTGACAAAACACGAATTCCCTGGTCAACTTATGAAAATTATCCTTCCGATTTTTCAGATAATTTTGTTCGCAATTTCACCGTAAGTTCCTGAAAATTTCACGGAAAAACATTCATGACTTTCCTCAAAAATGAACATTTTACCGAGGGAAATTTCGTCGCTCTTCTGACGTAAGGGCGTGCCTCGATTTCTACGTGAGCCCTGTACTCCGTGTAACTCTATGCTTTCGAAGGCTCACGTGAAAATCTAGATACGCCCTTCCGTCAGAGGAGCGACGATTTGGCAACTCTCGAATGTTCATACGGCATTCTTCCTTAGCACTGCAGTAGACACCTTGGGATACGATGACTTTCGTTCAATTTTTTTACATTTTCCAGTTTCGAGAGAAATTAAAACAAATTCTTCGGAGCCAAAAAAATTGTCTTCGTATCGAGAGCAGTGTTCGAAATTCAAAGGCGCCAACGCGCCAAATGCGCCTGAAAAATCGGCCATGGCGCCTAAAAAATGAAGGCTCTGCGCCAACGTGGCCCCAAAAATTGCCCCCTAAAAATCTGGATTTTCATAGGAAGTCACATAAAGAAAGAAAAACAAATCTATTTGAATTAAAAATATCTCAGGATTTTCAGCACTCTACAAGTGAAAGCTTTTTCTATTCTTCACGATCTCATTCTTAGTGATTTTGTCTTCCCTGAGTTACAGCTACTAACTAGTGCTGTTACGAGAACATGCGTCTAATTTTTCACTAAATGCGCCGTAATATGGACGAAGTTAAACAGAAAGGAACCAAACCACATCGGGATCGAACCGAGAAAAAGAGGTTCAAAGTTTGGCTCTTGCATAAGACTCAATGTAAACGATAAACTTCAAGTTCAATTTCTGTAAAATTTGCTCCAACAAAAACTTTGAATTTTTGGCTATAGATAGTAGAGCAGGCCCGCCACAAGGGGGGGATACTGGGTCCTTGGTACCGGGGCCCGTGACGCAGGTGACAAACCACTACGAATTCATGTGTAACCCTTCTCTCGTAGGGAAAAGTGAAAAAATTACCCTAAAAATTCCGCAAAAGGTGAATAAAGTTTCAAAAACACGATAGGGCACTATAAAATTTTTCTTACTTTTTTAGAGATTTTCAAGATTTTCAGTATATGTAGAATGATATTTTCAGTAACTGTGTTTCATTTTCTTCCGTTGTCGGATGCTAAGAGGCTCCTTTCTGGGCATCCTCGACTTCAATGGCTTAACTCCCTTGCCATAGACGTACGAAAGGGGAGTCCAGGGGGGCCCGGCTCCCCATAGAATTGAAAATTATCATCTGCCCCCTCAAAAAAAAATTTATAGACGTTTTGAATGCAACAATTCGAAAGTTTTTGGTGCTGAAAGTAAACAAAAAGGCGTAATTATTCTGCAGAAATTGATGGAAAATCTCCATCATAAGAGCTTCATAATGCGTCCAAATAGATTTAAAATTTCAACAATTTCCCAAGGGAGGGCCCCCGGACCCCCCCCCCCCCCCTCCCCCGTGCTAGGGGCCCGGGCCAGAAAATTGGTACCAGGGCCCGAGATGGGATGTGGCGGGCCTGTAGTAGAGCAGTGGTTGAGTTCAAAACCACTCATAATTCAATTTTTTCCAAAATGTGGGTTGGTTCCTTTCTGCTTAACTCAGTCCATATACAGACAAAAAGTCAATACGGCCCCTAAAAAATCTTCAAAGGCGCCTAAAAATCGGGCTTGATGCGCCACATGGCTCCTAAAACTCAAAGACGAGTTTAGAACACTGATCGAGAGTTTAAATTTTTGAGGTACTTCAGGAAACATTTTTTTCCAATTTTTTTCAGTGACGGCGCTACAGAAGTAAGAATAATAGCGCGAGGAGCGTGGCTTGCAACTGTCATCGATGACGAGGCGGTCGGAGCGGGCTGCAGCGGGATGCCGCATGATGATGTGACACGAGAGGCGCGGGCGCGGGCGGCCGGACATAATTGAATCAACAGAAACCCCAAAAGAAGCCGCAGTGTGTCCCCATCATCGCGCCGAGCCGCAGCCGCAGCCGCCATGCGTAACTCAACCTGAATCTCCATCAACAGCCCATAAATCCCTATCTCCGCCATAGCCGGCTTAGTGCAGTAGCCAATTGGGGGGGGGGGGGGGATTACTAGCTTGGGATTCGCACTTTTTCCGCATAGCCGAGGGTAATCCCTAAAATACCGTCATAAAATGAAGTTAGCGGGCTGATGGAGATGTTGCAGGTGTTCAACAATCAGCTCGCTGGTGTATAAGAAGTGAGGGCTAACGATTGCCTGACAAATCAATTGGTCTGTTGTGATGTCGAACTAGCATACGATATATAACATCGATCGGGTAAAACATTTTGGCAGATTTTAAGTTCTTAGCCGCCCCCCCCCCCCCCCCCAAAAAAAAGGACGAGAGTCCCTGCGCATTAGTATCCTATACTACGAATTGAAATCCTGAAGTTAAAATTGGGAGCGCTGTTTAGATCACAATAGTAACGCTGTTGTTTTGAGCATTCTCCCAGGGACACTACTCAGCATGAATTTGTGCACCACGAAGCCCTTTTTTTGGATTTTTAATTACTGCCCAAAAAATGTTGGCAAATTTAAGTTTGCACAATTCAATGTTATCAGTTGAGCACGCAAATGCAAGGATAGGCATGCAAGCATCGGATAAGTCCTGTCATATTTGGCAACAATGAGAGGCCGGCGGGATGTACGACTTTTTTAAGTCGTAAAATTTGGAGTCGAGCTCGATTTTTATTACACCTAAGTACTCTCCTCATAACTTGGGAGGGGGCCCCCCTCTCACCATACACGCGTCATCACTGATATGAATTATCACAGGCAATGGCAATTATACGTAGCATTGTCAAGATGTCGCGCTATGGATGGCCTTAATCCAGTTTGGCAATTTCTTCATTTTCTTCATTTTACGTGCACAAGAATGTTTAAATGGTTAGCATTTTAATAAAATCTGAGCCTTTTATTGAACATCATAGATAAAGAAGCGCTTTTTCAACTCGAAACAATGCGAAGAACAATGGAAGAAAATACGAAGTTGGGTTCGAACTCAATATGCAACTAAACCAACTCCGCGGTGGGCCGGGTTGCATACGCTAAATTGTGCGGGCGAAATCTGAGATGTGCTCAAGGTCTAAACGCGCTGGCTATATGTGACTCTGGTTCTGAGTCAGGAAAGTCAGAATCTGCCAAAATTTTCGACTCGATCGATGCGATAAATTGAGGAACCGCCTGGAAAAAGGGCGGAGAGAAGAAAGTGGGAAAAATCAGCATATTTTAAATGTAAAGAAATCAATGAAAAAACCGGTAACTTTAGTGTCGATAGAGATAGCGTATAGTCACATTTCCATCCTAATGTGTGAGCCCTGAATATGACAAATCAAAACTTTGAAAAAATCTTTCTCGAAACTACTAGCTTAACTCCCATTTGTTTAAACATTTGTACAGGTTATTGATTCAGAAATTTTCGCGAAACACGCCTGTTCTATAAGAATAGCGGCTCAATTTTGAGGTTTTTTTTATTTTATTTTATTTTCGGTCACTGCCAGTAAGATCCATTTCTCAGTGGATGATCACACAAAAGAAATGCCTCATTTCTAGGACCTTCTTCAACCAAAAGCCTTTTCTGAAATGCAGGATTGAGCTAATATAGCTAGACTTACAATTTTTTTTCCGACCAAAATAAGACTTCCTGAGAACGTCCAATTTCTTCCCTAAGCAGGATTTCCACGCATAGACAACCCGGAATTTGAACCAAAATTCGTCATCGGGTTTCGCCTGAATTTTCCTGACGATTTTAGCAATTTGTTCAATAAAGATCAAAGAATCTGCCGCAACATCGATCGAGATGAAAAAGCAGTTGGCTGCGCGTCAAGTTTCAAGGATAGTGCTTTGCTTAAGCACGAATACCGCAGTTGCATCAAAGCAATAAGGGTGGCTGAACTGTTTTTCCATTACACGTTCGTTATTTTTCCTGACATTTCCAGGCTTTCCCTGACATTTCCCGGGATTCCCTGACTGTGGCAACCCTGGAAAACATGTCGTTACATTTTACGGGTTCCTGCGTTTCTACTAACAATAATACAGACTTACAATTACTTGTAAGGACGACTTTTTAGTGAGCAATTTTAATCTTCGTCAAGATAGTAAGAAAATGAATCTTTCACCTCCATCAGAGACAAAACACTATAGCTTCAGTAAAGATCATTTCAGGATGGAGGCTACTAGTTTTCGCCCGGTAAGACATTTTGTAATCTTGTAATAGCCCAATTCTTGTGCACACTCAAGCAAGTTTGTTTTATTTTAAGCCACCGCGCAACTCTACGCGCTCGGCTTCCGACAAGTTTGATCGGGGTTTCGGGAATTTCTCATTAAAATCCTGACAGCCATGCATCAAATTACACGTATGCACCTCTGCCGTGGCTTACCCAAACCCGAAAAAAGGGAAAGAGACAGGCTTCTATTTGCAATACAACTCATCGCTGTATCGCTCTATGATCCCCCACCCCGCCATTGCTTTCGGATCCTGTACAAGCACAGACGCACCTTCAACATTTGCATGCTCTCTGGCTACAGTGCTGCCGATTTCAGACCTGCGTATCTTCAAAGTCCCGAAATAAATCGATTGTAAAAATTTGATAAGCAGTGATTCCCTTCTGCTAAGCTAAGGAAAAACACAGTTTGAACCTTCGTCAGTTGCCAAATTTCCTTCCATCGAATACAAATTTTCAAGAGAACTCGGGAATATTTCCCGTTCGAATTTTCAGAGAATTTTCTTCGTAATTAGGTCGATATCATCTGAAAATTTTGAGGGGACATATGCAGAAGTAACTTCCTTCCAAAATGAACATTTCTATTAGTTTTTCATTTTCAGCTTCCCTGACTATTTTTGCTGTTCTCTGACTCCCAAATGTTCGAGCTCTCTGACTTTCCCTAACATTCGAATAAAATTTCCACTTACAATTAGGTTCTTTTCATTGTAATTGCCAGGGCCGGATTAAGGGGGTGGCCACATGGGCCGCGGCCCATGGCGGCAAATCTACAGGGGGCGGCAAATTTTGCAATTTTTTTAAATGTAGGTATAAAAGAATTCGGATTTAGAAAAAAAAATTACCAACGAGAAAAGGCGACGAAACCTCTAATTTTCTGGGAGAATAGTAATTTCTACTTTTGTCGTCTTTCAGTGATACAAGAGGCAGCACCTTCAATTAGTCGAGTTGAGAGAGAAACCAAACACGCAATTTGACCTGGAACGGCGCGACTTACCTAGAGAGAAATGATGACGAGGACTTGAGATGAAAAGGAGAAGCCCTCGGCGCGGCGATCGGCATGTAACACATAGTGCCTACAAGACTGCACGAATACTTCACGCATTGCATCAAACGCGGTGCGGTCATTGCGGACAGCGTGAAACGGATAGTGCCTACAAGAATGCATGAGTACCTCACGCATTGCGGCAAACACAGTGCGATCAGCGGGAGACGCATAGCGCCTACAAGACTGCAAGAATACTTCACGCATTGCGTCAAACACACTGCGGTCTGCGAGGCGTGGCGGCGGAAGTTACAATCATTAATCCACATTTGTGTTTGTTCTTTCATAATTGTTTCGTTCATTTCTTATGAATGGAATGCCTTGTCCACACAGAGATAGGTTTACGAAACTTAACTTTCGCGCAAAGTTCCGTGAACTTTTGCTAGTAGTGTTGACAGGGCTTTCCCAAAAAATGTGTTCAACACCAGTAAACGCGTCTTATGCACCCCTTCCCCGCTGGCACGTTCATTTGATGGTATTCATTGATGTTTCAAAACGAATGAGAAGAGGGCGGCAAATTACTAGCGGCCTATGGGCGGCAATGCCGTTTAGGACGATTTTTGTTATTTATTGGGGACCTGAACAAGAAAATTGGGGACTTTCGGGAACAGCGGAGACACCCTCCCAAAATTGGGGATAATCGGGAGCATTGGGGACCGGTAAACACCCTGACCATGAATACGATCCTTTTTAAGTTAGGGGATGGCTTATAGTAAGTCTGCTAAACAATCGGATTTTCCGAATATTTTCGAATTTCTGATTTTTCCGTGTTTTCCGATTTACGACGTGCGAAATATCGTTCCACAATTTCAGCTCCTTGTAACTTTTTTCGAATTTGGAGATCGCACCTCTGTTGTCATGAGACTAAAGAATTCATGTACCAAATTTGACAAAGAAATTCAACGTATTAAAGGCAGTGTTTTTTCAGAGGAAAAAAATCGCATTCGGGTGCCGTTTCGATATTAGTATCAAATGCTATATTTTTCCTCTAAAAAAACCCCTGCCTTCATTACGTTGAATTTCTTCGCACTGGAAAAAAAAAACAAATTGGATCTAGAGTCCAGACTCTTGAAAACATTGACAAGAAAAAGGACTCTTTTGATTCAATCAGATTTAAGCTTAAATCAAAAGGAAATCCGCCCAAATTAAGAGGCTTGGTTCTTGATTTAAGCTTAAATCTGATTGAATCAAGAGTATTTGTTCTTGTCGATGTTTTCAGAGTCCTGACTCTGGATCCAATGTGTTTTTTTTTCCCAGTGCGTTAAATTTGGTCCAGGAATTCTTATGTCTCATGACAACAGCAGTGCGATCTCAAAACTCGAAAAAAAATTGACAATTAGCTGAAATTATGGAACGAGTTGATGCGATATATCGCACGTCGCTCTAACACAAAAAATGGCAACCGTCGAATCACCTTTTAAGGTACTCTAGTCCGAACTTCCCCGTTCTACCGACCCGCTGTGCGACCCCGACCTCTTCAGCGCCAAAAACTTACAAGCACTGGGGAACGCGATGGTTAAGGGTAGTGGCGTGGCGTGCTTTGCGATATATCGACTGTTATGCCATTTAAACCTGTGGAGAAGGATCGATAAACAGGGTGATCGCAGCGAATACCTTAATAATCGATTCTTTACCATAGGAATAAATGGCAGAACTATCGATACATCGCGATTCACGCCACGCCACTGGTTAAGGGGCTTACTTAAAGTTGAGAGAGTTCTCGGCAGTGGAGCCCATCGGAAAATGAAAGGCCTTGAGAGTGCGATTCGGCGGCAGCGCGATGACTCGGTGGCATGAAATGTTAGTTCTCCGTGCATGCAAACATCCCGACATCCCATTCGTCATTAATTTTTTCACCTT
This sequence comes from Bemisia tabaci, assembly GCF_918797505.1. Lineage (NCBI taxonomy): Eukaryota > Metazoa > Arthropoda > Insecta > Hemiptera > Aleyrodidae > Bemisia > Bemisia tabaci. The sequence goes on from NC_092796.1 coordinate 14,309,593, forward strand.
TTTCGCCCGGGGAGCGATGACGTGAATTTTAATTTCATTTCGTTCCATGTGCCGATAAATCACCGGACCGGGTTCCGCAGCTCTGCGCCCGAGCGAAATTGGTAGCATGAGAGCTCCTGCTTGATTGTGTTTTGATCGAATCCAGCATCGAGATACCTGAAAACGTCCCGATTCACGCTCTGACGTGCTAAGGAACAACGCCGTATCAACATTCGGGAGTTGCCAAATTTCCATCGATAAAATGTTTGTTTCAGAGGAAAGTTGTGAATATTGCTCATCGAAATTTTCACATCTTTTAGATTAAGTTGCGAACAAAATCGTCTGAAAATTTTAAGGAAAAATATTCATAATTTTCTCAGTAAATTTATTTTTTATTGAAGGAGATATGGCAACGTCTGGAGGCTCATACGGCGTTCTTTCTTATCACGGCAGCGCTGTTGTAGGCTTAGAGATGGACCGTGGTAATTTTCAGATACGGCGCCGGTCTTTAAAAAACTTACTTGCTTATCTTCATTGAAGCTTAGAAAGTTTTGCTGTTGCTTTAAAAATTACCGACGTGCTTCGCCATGGGCGCTACATTACGCACATAGTTAAAGTTTTAATTTATTTTGAATAATAATGATGAATAAATGAAAAAATGAGTAACCGTAAACGTAGCCAAGCAACACATTTCTACTCGCCTCCCTACGCGTCTCTCGTTCTGTTGAGGACGCCTTCAATAACCGCGATAGCAATATCAGCGGCTCAGATCCACGAATACTTCCGCACAGTGGTTTTATCATTTTCGCTCATTCCCGACAAGGAACACAAGTTGAATACTCTCCTCCTCCTCTCTTCGTGTCTCTCATTCTATTGAGGGCGCCTTCAAAAAACCGCGATCGCAATATGAGCGGCTCAGATAAACGAATAGTTATCATTTTCGCTCATTCCCGACAAGGAACACAAGTTGAATACTCTCCTCTCTTCGTGTCTCTCATTCTGTTGAGGGCGCCGCGATCGCAATATGAGCGGCTCAGATGCACGAATAGTTGCCCACAGTGGTTTTATCATTTTCGCTCATTCGCGACAAATTCTCACCTCTCTTCGTGTCGCTCATTCTGTTGACGGCGCCTTCAATAACCGCGATGGCAATATTAGCGGCTCAGATCCACGAATGCTTGCGCACAGTGGATTTATCATTTTCGCTCCTTTCGACAAGAAACACAAGTTGCATACTCGCCTCTTTTCGTGTCTCTCATTCTGTTGAGGGCTCCTTCAAAAACCGCGATCGCAACATGAGCGGCTCAGATGCACGAATAGTTATCATTTTCGCTCATTCCCGACAAGGAACACAAGTTGAATACTCTCCTCTCTTCGTGTCTCTCATTCTGTTGAGGGCGCCTTCAATAACCGCGATGGCAATATCAGCGGCTCAGATCCACGAATACTTCCGCACAGTGGTTTTATCATTTTCGCTCACTCCCGACAAGGAACACAAGTTGAATACTCTCCTCCCTTCGTGTCTCTCATTCTGTTGAGGGCGCCTTCAATAACCGCGATCGCAATATGAGCGGCTCAGATGCACGAATAGTTGCGCACAGTGGCTTTATCGTTTTCGCTAATTCGCGACAAATACTCTCCTCTCTTCGTGTCTCTCATTCTGTTGAGGGCGCCTGCAATAACCGCGATGGCAATATCAGCGGCTCAGATCCACGAATACTTGCGCACAGTGGTTTTATGTTTTCCGCTCACTCCCGACAAGAGACAAAAGTTGAATACTCGCCTCTCTTTGTGCCTCTCATTCTGTTGAGGGCACCTTCAAAAACCGCAATCGCAATATGAGCGGCTCAGATGCACGAATAGTTATCATTTTCGCTCATTCGCGACAGATTCTCTCCTCTCTTCGTGTCTCTCATCCTGCTGAGGGCGCCTTCAATAACCGCGATGGCAATATGAGTGGCTCAGATCCAGGAATACTTGCGCACAGTGGTTTTATCATTATCGCTCCTTCCCGACAAGAGACACAAGTTGAATTCTCGCCTCTCTTCGTGTCTCTCATTCTGTGGAGCGCGCCTTCAATAACCGTGATGACAATTTAAGTGACTCCGGCTCGACAGCAGAGGTGCACGATGTCCACGAACCAGCGACCGATCGGTCGTTCGTGAGCTGTGTAGACAGTGGGAAAATTGCGTAGGCTAAGACCTTGAAAAATGGACGATACACAATTTATTACGTTTTGGTCAAAATGCGCTTCGATTAGGCGTACACTTTCCGAGATTGAATACCTACCCGCGCTGCCCTACGCATTTCGGAATTTGTTGTGCTGAGGAAAACGCCGTATCAACATTTGAGAGCTGCCAAATTTCCTTCGATAAAATATATATTTTGGAGAAAAGTTATGAATATTTTTCGTTGAAATTTTCACGAAATATTGGTGAAATTGTGGACAACATTATCTGAAAAATTGGAAGAAAAATATACATAAGTTAACCAGGAAATTTGTGTTTTATCCATTGAAATTTGGCAACGCCTAAAGGTTTATACGGCGTTTTTCCTTGACACGGCATAAAGAGCGTACGCATCTCGGAACAAAGCGCGATTCGCGAGTCAAGAGCCGAGAGTAAGACTAGAGATCGGGGAAACGACGCGATGCTTGAAGTTTACCTGTTGTTTTGCAGGCGTTTCCCGCTATCGTTTTTTCCGCCGAGCTCAAAGGAATCCTTAACAATGGAAAAGAGCGTCATCTCTTTTCCTCTGACTAGAAGATTTTAACGCAGAGTAGAAAAGTTGGATGGGGCGAAACGCGTGAATGCGTGATACGACTACTACAACTTCCAAGTAGATAAAATTGCATATCCACACTATCTGCATATCTGGACAGGAAAATTTATGCAAACACGTTTCAAATTACTTCAAACGCACTATTTTTTAATGAAAGTTACTGCGAATGCTCTAAGTAATAGGGCACAAGCTGAATCCCTGGTTGCTTGAATAACTGCAAGAACCGAAAAAGTTTCTGCATCCCTGCTCAGAAGCACGAAAAATTGCGCACAATGGTTTAATCACTTTCGCTCCGTCCCGGCAAGAAACACACGATCGTACAATTCTCATTCAAAGATTTTATCTAAAAGAGATTAGTTGGACGAATTTTGAAAGAAACTAGATTTCGTAAATTTGAGCATTGCGTCTCTTCACAATCTACGCAAGAGTTGATTAATCACATCACTGTGAGTCTCACATTCTTCCGAGTTTGCTTTTAATGATGCTAGATCCATTGGACTGATTGGAGTTTGTAGTAGGGCAGGCATTTCTAGATACAAGATGATGATGAATGCTGACATCAGCGGTTTTATAATGAAAGACATTAACAGAGAAATGCAAGACATTTACAACGATAACTGTTGCTTTTTTAAGTCAGCATTTACTTATTGTGTGCATGAGAAATGCTCATGTGACTGGAAACTCTGATACCGGACATGGAGGTAGCATGTCGATGGGCGAGATTCTGTCATCTGTTTCTGAGAAAAATCAAGGAAGTTTTTGGGAAATTGCATTGACTGTTTTACAAAGAAGAAATGAAGTATGACAGGAAGTCTAAAACAACGCAAATGGATTGTAAGTACATCGTTTCGCACTTTAGCCATTGATATTTTGGTTAAAAATATACGATCTTCAAAGTCGTGTTGGGTTGAAAAGAAAATAATTGAGGTGTAGCTGCTTACTAGTTTGAGATCAAAACTTAGAGATCCAAGTGAAATAATTTGGAATTGATACGTACCATCTGAAACAGAGGAAAATGGCGCATGAGTGAATCATTAAAAATAAGCAGTGGGTGGGCATGTAAGCACCCGTATATTACTTGTGAAAATTGTAGTAAAAATAAGAAATTTCAATAAATTGGAGGGTTCAGTGGAAAGGAAAAAAACATTGGTTCAAACTAAGATGCTTGCATTTAAGAGATTTTTGCACTCCTCATTAATCAAGATAGTTCCTTATAAAACTTAAAATCAGCGCTCCACAAAGCAGTCCAGCATGAATCACCCGAAATTATTAGAAATTGATATGAAAACAGGCCCTTAATTTTCCCCCAAATCGTGGTCATTACAGATTTGAACCAAACGCGGTTGAAATCAAAGCGTATGATGACACAACACTTGGGTCAAAATTTTGGTGGAGTTGGTTGAAGATAAGGATTCAAACGATAAATTTTTGTTTTTTTCTAGTGCAATTTACATCAATAACTCAGCTTTGTTTCTTGATTAACCGTGCAGTTCTGTGTTAAAATTCATATATCTACCCAGTCTTTACTGTAAAAATTTCAAAAACATACAGAACAGGTGTTACTGACGGGTTTTCCATTTTTCTGACGAATTGTCATTCTCTCAAACCCCAACTTCATTCCCTCTTTCGTTGAAAATTGTGTGTATACTCCAGCTACAATTTGACCCACAGTGTTAAGTCTGCATGAACTTACTTAAGGTGCATTGTCGAAGTAAACTTGTTTGATTTTGTTTTTTTCTTCTGTTTGCAAACGCAAGTAACACAGTGGTTGCCAACGACCTTCTGACACTGTAGACTCTTCGGTAGAAACATTGGGCATTCATGAGTAAACACACAAGATGTTCGGTAATTCAAACGGAATCCAACAATGCCTAGCAAAGTGGCTAACATTTTCTCTACTAGCCACTCAATTGTAAGAGGTAGAGGGACACTTTGATCAACCTAATTAGAGTTTCCCTCAACATTTTGACCAAGAGGGCTAAACAGATTTTCTACTGACTGCATTAAAGAATCAAAACCATATCGGTGACTTATGGTACCTTGAATTGCTTTGACTTCCACTGTAAGAGAGGCACTTAACAAGTGCTCACATTATCAAAAACTGCTGATAACGAAATCGATGGATCTTCAGGGTTCTGCGCTGATTGACAGATGGTCTTCAAGTTACATATAATGAGAGAGTGCAACAGTCTGAAAACAATTGGATGAACCAAGATCGGAATGATATTTGAGTCGCACTATACTTCTAAATTAAAATTGAATCAATTGATCAGGTTCATCAATTTGTAAAGAGTTCTCAAAGCTTATCCTATGTGGTCCTCTCGGGTGGGACATTAACCGGAATACTTTAAGCTGACAGAACTCTAAGCGAAACTCCCTAGAGTGTCCAACGAAAAAGACTGTCAGCTAGAATAAGGTGAGTAGTCCCAAATAAGTATTTCGTTGTCTACTTGCCAGATATTACCACTACTTAACTGCGTGCGTTTGGAGATGAAAAAGAGAACGCTTGTAAGAAGTATAAGTTTCATTCTGAAACTCAAGAATTCAGAACCTACTCTGCATGAAAACTGCAATAGTGTGCTTGCTGCATTGCATCTGTGCTTAGGTTTCTCCATTGCATTGGAATGTACACTTCATTTCACATGACTTGAATAAGTAGCACCTGAACTCAGATGCAGAGAACAGGCTATAAGCCAGCTGCACGATTCCCATGCTCATCGGAACATACGTGTAGGGGCATCTATAAAAATATTTGACTTACGTTTAGGAGGACAAATCCAACGTCTGCTGGGAGAGCGAGGATGAATCACCAGTGAATAAGTGGGTCTGAAATCCGAAACCGAATGCGTCGAGAGACGAAGAGGACAAAAACTGCCGACGTTAACCACTCACGGTTCAAGCGACCTTTGCGAGGAAGGAGACTGAAGACGAGTGAAAACTCACACCCTTATTGAAAGAACAAAATGCTTAGCAGCCGATAGTAATAACTTGGACGACAAGGCTTGCTCAGATCTGATGCGATGATAAAAAAGCTGGCTGCAAAGTTCCTCCAGACGAGCACAAGCTGATAATGCTAAAAGTTTTACTACGTCATAGAATTGGGAAAAGAAAAAAAAGTAACGGCGAGGTAGCCATCTTGAAAGTTGGCTGTGACGTAGGAAAATACACGGATTGGCGCGCTATTCAAAGGATTTTGGCGCCAAATGGAAAATTGGCGGTTTTCTAAAAAAGCGGGAACCAATCAGATTTTGGTCCGCAATCAACAGTTGCCAAATGCCTACTGATAATAACTTTGTTTTTCTTATTTTTTCAACGAAAGAAAAATGAATGTGTTCTAAATTATTTCTTTGTTTAGTTGCCAACGTACTTATTTAATATGTGCTAATTGTTTACTTCAGAAATTCTAATAGAGTATAAATATACTTTCAAAATGGTCCATACATGATCGATGTTGAATTGGTCCTAAAATGTTTGAATATAATTTGAAACTGTTTAAAGGGAAAAACTTTCCTAACAAATTTTCAGAAATGACGGCCCTTCTAAGCAAGTTTGATCTATTTGTCGTCAAATTTTATCTAGGTAGCTGTTACATTAGAAAAAAAATAAAATTCCAGATGCACTTTTTCATTTTCATTCTTGCTGAGATTTGCCACCCACAGCAACTGCCAATTAATTGCTTCCCGTAAGTTTAGCCATGAATGAGCATCAGCAGCTCGCTTCGAATTTATTTGGCAGGTTTGCGGTTGGCCACAAGTAGAGGCAAGTATATTGCCTTTGTTATTCGATCACCGATAAATTGCATCAATTAGAGGCTAAGGATGGCTTGAGCCTCCTGTAAAAAAGCTCTATTTGCGTACAGCTTGAGTTTGGTGTAGAGTGTTCTTGACTTATAGAAACTTTGTGAGGGGGGGAGGGGGATCGCCACAAGTCAAATATAATACAAAAGTTTAAAAAAATTTCGTTACTGACTTGCGGTAAAATTTTTAGTAGAGATGCAAAAGCTCCATCATCGGTTGGCAGCAAACTCACTGGCAGCAAACTGGAGCTGTAGCATCCGAAACGCGTTTCTACTGAAAATTTTACCGCTAGTGAGTAACGGAATTTTTTACAATTTTTTATCATGTTCACGACTTGTTGTCGAAATTAGATTTTTGGTTTCAAAACTTAAGGTCCACCGTAGCCAATAGAATTCAGGACCAGATTAAGTCAGTATACTAGATTACTTTTGTTTTCCTGGCAACATCTTCAGAAGATTGTCCATCACGGGCATGAATTTTGATACAAGAGAATACCATCTCTCTTATATTTCTTAAACTTGCCTTTAATACGACATTTTGATTGAAAACTGATGGTGAAACAAGAAAAGCACAGACCTCAGTTTGCAATGTTGCACACCTCGGCCAGTATGTTTTAGTACGGGGAAAACTGATACCGATCACATTTTGATAGAGATATTAAGCACGATTTTTCAACTGTCTTGAGATACGAAATTGTTAAAAAGTTGATTTAATTCAAACGTTGTTAGTTTTCTTTTAGAGAACTGAAGTAAGAGTAGAAATTTCTTGATCCTGACAAAAAATTATCTTCTTCCACCATCAATATAGGAAAATACATTTCGACAGTGTAAGTCAGCGATCACATAACTCGTTTGCAGTGTCTAAAAATCTCCGCCTCCATGCTATTTTTTTAAAGGAGAACAAACTAACATCATTCTTGGAAGTTTTTGCAGAATTTTCTTCGCACAGAGAAGAAAAATCACATGGCAGCTTTAAAGAATTGCCGTTGATTTTTCTGTTTAAAAAATAAAGTATGATAGTAGGAAGTCTGCGACGTTGCAAACCGAGTTATGTGATTGCCGATTTACACCGTCGATTTGGGGATTGAACAGATGGAAACGAGTGTTTTTTTTGGGGGGGGGGGGGGATTTGAAATTGGCGCTGAAAGTCAAGCTTATTGGCTAGAGTACGTAGCTCTGACTCCATGAGTCTAAGTTATCCTTCAACTCAGATTTCATTTCAGCACATTAATACACTGTAGATGCTCATTTATCAAATTAAGTGAAAGGTTTTGGTGGTCAGCTGAGAAAATTGTCTGATGACCATGAGGTTGAGAGTTCACGGGAGGAAAAGGAATAGCACTTGCAATAATCTGAGGAAAAATGAGAGAAAAAAATTCAGATTTTGAGCACTCAGCTGAGTTTTAATCAAATACATAAAGGGAATAACATACGTATGTTTAACTTAGAGAAATTTGTTTGGGACATAAAAAATTGAGCTTCAACTTCTGGTGAGAGAGTGACCACAAGTTAGGTTAGTGTTCAGTAAGTTAGAAATAAATCATGGTAATACTGATACGCGGATACTAAAATTGGTCTTATAATAATTGGTGAGAGAATAATATTCCCTAAGAGGTTGATTCAGATTGAAGGAAGTTTCTCTAAGCACACATATCAATCTATCTAATGGCAGTTTCACAAGGCTAAAACTTCCAATCGAACTGAGATGTGAAAAGGGGGCAGAGATCCAAAAACCTTATTTTTTGTGGAGGGCAAATGACGTCCTGTAGGTCATATACTTGGACTAAATTTTGCAATTTGGAACTATGAATTCTGGCCCGGTTCAAAAACAACGTATGTACCATTAGTTTCCCTATGCTCGTTCGTGTTTTTCCAGATGAGCCAGAATTTATAGCTCCAAATTGCAAAATGCAGTTAGTTTCTTCCTTGCAAATAAATAATCTCACAGGGAAGGAATAAAATTTATCGAGAGTTTTCCAACTTTGGTTTTTCGGAAATTTTTTTATTGAGGTATATATTCATTTTTTGAGCAAAATATTAACGTTTTTTCGATTTTTGCTAAATTCACTGGACTTCAGCTCTCAGTGAAATTTTCATATTCTAATTGACGGCGTAAATGCATAGTTATAAACTTTCACAGATTTTTATTCATTGATGTTTTCACATGAGTAAACTGAGGGAATCGTTGCCAGCTTCCAGGACCTCTCTTGATTTCTCTTTGTATACAAGGTTTTAGTTTTATTTAATTTGACGAGGCGTCGCTAAGTCGCTAAGAATTTTATTCGTGTCGTTATTAATATTTTAGCAATTGATGACTATGCTCAACCGATCCTGCAGGAATTCGGGGCCCTACAGGGAGGGGCCCAGCAGGGATTCCAACACGCCCAAGAACTGGTACCAGCCAACAATCAAACCAACCAAATTTGGCAGGCTCAAGGTTAATACAGCACTAAGCAACCGAATTTTCTTGAAGACATTATAAATGTCACATGAGGAATTAATTCGTTATAACATGAAACTAACTGCTTACATCCACAAATATAAATGAATGAAAAATTGCTCTACCCCCCCCCCCCCCCCACTTACAAGCAGTGCTTCAGAAAATACATGAGTAAACTAAGAAAATGAAAAAAAAAGAAGTCGTTTTTAAAAAAATGGAACTCTGCCGTTTTCACATTTCATGATTCAATTGAGACTACAGATGAAAGAATTGTTAACACTGTAATGTCTGATATTTATGAAGCCGTGCTCACTTAAAACTGTGTGTTTTTATGAGGGTTATTCAAAGAAATTTTGTAACTTATGGGGATAATTTTAGCACAAATTGAATTGGCACTATAGCCCTTCATAAAATGAACTTAGCGATTCAATATGAATAATTTCGGGGAGGAGGGGGGACACTGAACCTGTCATAAAACCAACACTAAACTAATTCTGAGAGCAGATGATGTTTCTGGAGGATCAGTAGACAGAGGTACTACAAAATTCCTTGTCAAAATATCATGCACAATACCACTTTTTGATACAAGTTTTTATTATTGCATTAATTTTTAAAACAGCAATTTAATGAATCCTGTTACTGATGTGAACATCTGATGTGAACACGGCAATTCAGACCAACACTGATAACAATCTTACAATCTGCAATGTAAGCAAACTGTTCATAACTAAACTTAATAACAAAAAATTCTTCGTACATTCAGTATGGAGTTTTTTTCTTTTCCTTAACACACCTTTGTCAGCTCTTATCATATTTTAAGCACTAATTCTTCATAGTAGCCTTTCAACAATTTGGTACAAATAATTTATACTTCAAAGCATGGTGTCTAAAATTCTTGATTTTTTCCATTGCCTGATAAGCCCCTGATTTTTCCGGAAAAATTCCCTGATGAAAACCTAGGATTTCCTCTTATTTTCCTCTAGATTCTCTTGAAAAAAAAAACAACGTTTTTCACAACAGTTTGTAAAAAAAAAATCTTGTTCATTTTTTGTCTATTTCTTGGAAGCCGAATCAACAATTTTAAGAATAATTTGATCTCAGCCAGGAGGGAGAAGAAATTCCTGATTTTCCCGGATATTTTTCATTCCCTGATGAATCCTGTTAATTCTCGATTTTTATCCAGGTCCTGGACACCATGTTTCAAAGGTATTTTTCAAAAAGAAGTTGGAAAAGTTGTAAAATTTAAGTATGTTACTCTCCTCATCATACTAAACAAAAGCCTCTTCGGGAGCTTCGAGATTCTATATGCTATTTTCGACATGATCACCTTAGAATCTTGACAGAAGGTTACACCGTTAAGCAGACATATTGAGCGAGTCCTGTTTAATTCTGGAGGGGATTTTCCTTGATGCAAAATCATTGAAGTTCAGATCTATTACCTATATTTAAGACAGAACACATCTCATTTACTTTGTGCACCAAATATTCCTTGGAGGAAATAGTTTTCATCCGTCTATTCCTTGTTTCATTTCTCATGTATTGTCATGCACCAGCTACTTACTCACAGCAATCAGCTATCAGTGAATTTACTTAAAAATTTGGCTCTGCTTTTGCACCTATCTATCTTACTGTACACAGACACCGAACTTCGGCAAAGTGTTGCCTGAGACATGCTATTATTCAGAGAAAAGTACCTTAAAATCAGCACGTGAAATCTTCAAGCTTTAAAAGCTTGAAATCCTCGAGGACTTTAGGTCAGGATAATTAGGAGAGTAACATATTTCAAGTTTCATCAAATTTACTAGAAGACAATTTCAAAAAAAGTTTGCAGTCTCCTTCAGGGAGATCTATTCGATGTTTGGTGGTTTTGTTTTGAATTTTCGGAGCAGAGATAAAATGCAAATACATTTCCACAAGCATCGCTGCTTCCCGACTCTACATAAAACATAGTTCCATCTCCATTGGCAGCTAGGGGTCACGTGTGTGGCCTCTTGCAGGCCGTCACTAATGCCCTAGAATTCCGGCCAACTTTTTTAATGGCTATCTAGAAGGGCAGCTCACACCAAATTTTCCTCACGGTTAACTTAAAAAAGCATTGTGTCTCTAGTACCATTTTTGCAAAAAGCTCACAACATGCAATCAGACAAAATGACAGACTAAATAAAACATAAAGAAATGTACATGAAAATTAAAGTGACATTCATGAGTGATAATTTAAATTTAAATTATGAAGTAGAGTACAAAATCTTGATGTTATACATTTTATTTGAGAGCATAGGCCGGAGTTTTCCCAGCTACTGAAGCTCATTAGGGACAAACAGGTATGCAAGAGGATATTATGCAAAGAAAAAAATTATTCGGTCTGATAAGGACACAGAGGAGAGGGAAAGTTTTTTTTTAAAGCAAATGAAGAGGGGAGAAAGAAAAATGGATTGTTTTCTGACTCAGCACACGAGCTTCAGTGGCTAGAAAAATTATGGAATGTAAAGTGAAAGAAACTTTAAATGCACCAATGATCGGGTCACTCCTATATAATCTTTTATTTTAATTATTTTTTACTGAAGGACCCATTATTAATTATATGGCTTTCCACGATACAACTTTAAAACCCACTTAGAATTATCCAACACTAAGAGGGCTCTGTCACTTGAATTATTCTGATTAAGTATGACTCATGGGTTTTCATTTCCCCCAAAAACGCATATTTTCTTTTAAAAATGTTGGAATGTTATGCAATACTAGGTGTGTCAGGGGTGCACTGTTTCTGTTCAAACACCTGCATGGCAGCTACTTATTGCCTTCTTGAATAATTTATGGATTGTCTCTGTTGTCAGAAATACTGAATTTTAACTTTTTTTAGTCAAAAGACTAAAGAGAGACAGGCATATTTGAAAATGTTTGATCCACTCTAATGATGATACATTCAAAAAACAACTATCCTTGGAGGACTTTCGCTGTGTTGGAATGTTCTCTTCGTTGCTTTGTAATGAAAATTTAAGCATCAATGTTGAACAGACATGACATTTAAATATACCCAGATTAATCTACGAGGCTTTGGGTATTTTTTTGCACACTATGCAAAACTTTGTAAAAAAAACTAAATGAACTTCACCTAAAATTTAGACCGTTTCATATAAAGAGGTAAAAAACTTTAGGCATGAGGATCATTGACTAGATTAACTTGTAAAATTCATTGGTATTTGAACATGATCGTCCTTGAGGTGAGGTTGATTCAGTGAGATATAAAGGTAAAAAGGAATTGAAAAAGGACATTACTGGTGGACTCTCCCTTGCTTGTTGGGAGTTTCTTGGATATTTGTAATGCTGTGATAAATTTTGAGCAAATCCAGGGCGTCCTGAGCTTGACGTTTGTCTGACAAAAATCTACCACTTGCTTCTTTCAGCTGTTCCAAAAATGTTCTGGAAAAATAAAAAGTTGAGTTTACAAAAGCATCATCGATGTAAAAAGCATAAGTTTGTTGATCACCATGCAATCTCAGGCATGTACTCATGCTAATACTGCAAATCATTTTCACAGCTATCCAAATTAAGATGATAAATTCCAAATATTTAATGTTCGTTAGTTGCCAGATATGTTCCTGAACTTCGTAAGGCTGTGAATCATGAGACAGTTCCATGACTAAGTTTGAACACTTATTGTTAGTGGAATTTCACTGACAATGAGAGTAATTATTGGCGACGGGAGAGGGTGAGAGTGAGTAGCTGGACTGCTACAATTCCATTCTCTGTCCCCTGAGATGTCATCTTCTCCTCTCAATTTTTTTTTCATACGCCAATTAAAATTTTGCAGACTATGGGCCACTAGAACCGGGGAGAGAAAAGACAAGACAAATGTCACATCAACCTAGAAATGCATCAATCATCAGTTGGCCTATTAGTTACCAAATAAATTTATGTTGAATGGTGCTGTTCTCTGATGTAGCATTTGTCTCCTCTTTTCTTTCCACAGTTCAAGACAAGGTGAAAATTTAAGCAATATGATTTACTAACAATTAGCCCTCACACCTTCCAGGCATTGAAATAATTTTTAAGTAAACAATCAAAATTTTTTTGGCACATAAGCTAATTCAGTTTCCTTTTTTCCTCATAATAATAGGGTTCCTCAGTATCGTATACTCACTTGTCAGGAATGATGTCTGTTAGACTATCAGGATCCATGTCAGTTAAGAGCTCTAATTCAGGTCCGCCAAGCAAAGAGACATGTGAGATGTCTCCATGGAGTCGGGAGAGAAGACTGCTGATTCCTCGTCCTCCATCAACATCATCATGACTGAAAAATGAAAATTGTGTTGTTTATACTGAATAGACCAGGGTTGCTTAATGACTAAGTTAGGCTCTCTTGAGATGATTGAACCTCTTCATTAAAACCAGATGGTTCAAAGATTTTTACTGCGCTAATTTGAATTCGGCTGGGAAAGGATCTCTATGGTATTACTGAACAATTTCCCACATGACCATCCTTGCAGACAAAGCTTCAAAATCACAGAGAGTTAGAGTTCAAACCAAATAAGTCTGCGCACTTTTAGACTGCAACAGAAGATATCCGTCATCTTGCTTCTTGCATTTACTTTACATGTAAAAGTGATGTCAGACGATCTTCAGTCGCAATCTAGAAATGCGTAAACTTACTTGGCGTGGACTCTAGATATTGACTGACTTTGTTCAAGCCTAACCTTCCTCCTTTCTGAAGGAGAAAATCAATGGCTAAGTAAAAAAATGCATTGCTCAGGTTGCAAAACTCAAGTCTACACTTAACTCATGCTTCATTTTTTTAAGGGAAAACCAAGCGACAGCTTTTGTTGATATTCTTTCCTAATTTTCTTCTTTCATTTTGAAAAAATCACACAAAATTGCAAGGCAGCATATTGATTTGTTTTCCTCAAGGAAGATAATCTGAAGATCGGAGCTTTTTACATTTCAAAATGGGGTTGTAGTTATGATTTTATGTATTAAGTTTCTGAGACTTGGAGGCGTGAAGAATGTTACAATATTGTTCTGAAATTTTCTTGATCAAGGGAACATGCAGAAAACACTTTGAGAGCTCAGCGGCAATTTAAATGGGGGCTCCTTCCCACACCTCGAAAACACATGACATAACGTCACACTAGAAGGCCATGAACTTTGCTGTCGGATAAGTTGACAGTTGTTTACTTTTTGTTTCTAAGCACCTGCATTGCAGCCATCTAATGGAGATGTTGCATGTGTGAGGAATTTGCGATTTGACTATTGATTCTTCTGTAAAAGTTTGCAAGAAACTTGATGGTGCCACTGGTTTTCTCTGAAATCAACTCCCAAGCTCAAAAAAAGCTCTCAAGTTGAAGCCAAAATGAAGGGGATATCTCACGCTATCCTGAGATTCCACCTCTACATCAAGACAAACTCTCCATGCAAAGATAGGGAGCAAATACATTAGCAGGGTTGCCGTGATTTCAGTTTTGGAGTCCCCAAATAAAGTGGCAACCCTGTCAATGTATTTGCTCCCTATCTTTGCATAGAGAGTTTGTCTTGATGTAGAGGTGGACTCTCAGGATAGCGTGGGATATCCCCTTCATTTTGGCCTCAACTTGAGAGCTTTTTTTGAGCTTGGGAGTTGATTTCAGAGAAAACCAGTGGCACCATCGTGTTTCTCGTGAACTTTTATACAAGAATCAATTGTCAAATTGCAAATCCCTCACACGATCAACATCTCCATTGCTATCAAAGGTTGACCACAATACCGCCACCGTATGCAGGAACTTAAATTAGTGTAAGCACTGCTCATGATAGCCAAAAGTACACAACTGCCAACTTATTTGACGCCAGTTCTATCAAGACTGAGAACTGATGAGAGGCTCTCTATAAAATCCGGGAGTATGGAGGAGCTTCATACCTTTGTGGTTTCAGATAGGGGTTGGCAGACTAAACTGTGACCTTGAGGATACAGGTAGGTACTTTTGATGGAGGGTTTTTTCCCAATTCGATAAAAATTGCTCAAAGCACTTTCTTGAAAATTATCCTTACATCAGACTGAGGTTATGACCTTTCCCTGCCCAAGTAGCAGTGATCGCGATAAATAGCAATTTTATCGGTTGGTTATCGCGATTATATCGGTGGCAAAATATCAAGATATTATCGCATTAAAAAATGCAGTGTATGGCGATTAAATTGCTACAAATCGCAATTTTTGGTTTGATAAAATCATGATCAATTTTCGTCAATAAAATTGAGACGCCATTTATCGCAATTTTTATTTTGAAAATATTGCGATAAATTGTTGAGCGATGAAAGCGTGATTTTATCACAATAAGATGGAGGATAATCGCTCAGATGTTGATGATCCTAGCGATTTTATCGCCGATAAAATCGCAATATATAGCGATTTTTCCATTGAGAAATGCTACTTGGGTGAGGACAGCTCAATTTAAAGTAAAAAAAGGGAGGTCGATGAAGAGAATGTTCATACTCACTTTAAATTACGACCTGCTGGCATCCACTTCTGATCACTTGAGAGAACCATCAGACTGGTGTTGTTTTCCAAAGTGCTGAAATAATCGTCTTCATCAACTTCAGTCCCATCTGCTTCCAAAACAACTTTCACATTGCCATTTCCTAGATCAAGCTTGTCCCTTGCTGTAATTCCAAAATGATAATAAATCACAGATTGTTGCATTTCAAAATATTGAAAAAGGCAGAGAAAGGTTGACAAAATGGTTGCATGTTGGCTGCTGTTCATTGATCAATTCATTTCACTTACATATGTTACTCTTTCCTTAATTTTTTTTTTTTTTTTACTTCTAATTCTGTAATAGAGCTAGGTTTAAAAACTTTTGATAGCCACCAGATTGAGGTCTTAAGAATGCGATACTAAACCATAAAATAATAACTGGCCCGCAAGCCGAAACAGCTTAATAAGAAATGAAGTAAGGCAAAAGAGCCATTCAAAAGGTAATTGAAATCGTTCAGTGAGGTGAAAACATTGATCTGGGGTCTGAAAAATTTATTTCAAGTCATATGTACCTATACAAAACGATTTTTGATACTCTTCAGGTGATTTATAGAACTTGCTGACGTGGTTGAACTACGCGCTAGTTATGATATATTGCATCAATTGGGTAAAAAATCTAGGCAGATTTGAAATTTTTAACCAAAAATTGGACAATAGCCCCTGTGCACAAGCCTAAAGAATCATTTTAAACCAAAAAATTGGCAAAATTCAGAGAAATGAAAACAGAATCCTAGTAGGAATAAAACCTTGCATACGATACAGTTATCGATTATGGTATCGAATATGAGGTTTATTTTCGAACAGGATTCTGCTTTTATTTCTCTGAACATTGCCAATTTTTTGGTTTAAAATGATTCTTTAGGCTCATGCGCAGGGACTCTAGTCCTTTGGAGGGGTTTAAAATTCCAAATCTGCCTAGATTTCTTACCTAATCGATGCAATATATTGCATGCTGGTTCAACCATGTCAGCGAGCTTGATGAATCACCTAAACCACACTGGGTCAAGCCATAATCTCTGACAAAAGTTTGATCTGCGGTAGTGAAGCATTATTAACAATGGTAACAGCGCTGGTAAACTTTAACTAACAAATTTTCCAAATTCCCTTTTACATGCCCTCAAATTATGATTTATTTCTTCCTGAGAAGTCAATGCTTACTTTGCATTGTTCAGGGTGTCTAGTTTTTTTTTTCATTTTGAAAATTCTTGATTTCATAATTTTTTAAAATCCTGATTTTTTATTGTGGAGAAAAATTAAAATTTCTAAAAAATATAGCTCAATAAAAGATCGGACAGCCGACTTTCCTCAAATCCTGATTTTGATAAAATTTTGATTGACCTCAGATCCTGATAGAATCAGGAAAATTCTGTTGCTAGACACCCGGTTGGTGAATATTCTAGGTGCCAAAAAATGCACAAGTAGCCCTCTAACTTCCAAAAAAGATGTCATACTATATACTATATAATTTATTGATTTGTTACAGGTAATGTTTGGAAGATCAAAATGCTACCTAAGTTCAGGGGATAAGTAGATCAATAAAAAGATGATGATTTAGAATATATCATTGACGTATAACACAGTTGTATTGTACGTCAATGGAATATATGGAGAGAATTCTGCATTTATGATTTGAACAAATGACAAAAACAGATCATGAAGCAGTGGAAAAGCCTTTGTTTACAATCCTCTCCTTATCACTTCTTTGTTCAAGTGCATGAATATGGATTCGAAAAAGAGCAATTACCTTTTGAGATAAATTCCTGCAGAGATGAAGCGACGATTCCATATCTCTTGTCCCTGGATACATCTACGATTTTGTAGGGCGTCAAGTGGCAGTTAGACATTTTGACATTCGTGGAAATGATACAAACTAAACTAGAGATAAGGCAAACCTTTAAAGTTCAAAATCTACGAAAAGTTCAAATCCAGCTCCAGCTCTTGCTCCTCCCTTTTCTTTTCTTCCTTCTTCTTCTTCTTCTTCAAGCCATAAATGGAGAAACTCGAAGTTACGTCATTTATGGTAGCCACCCATCTTTATCCCAGAAATTTTATGACTCAGGTTCAAAATGGCCGAACTGACATCACCTGATGATGTTGACAGGTCCGAGGTCTGCACGCTGTGACACCGCTTTCACCACCAGTCTCATGATTTTGTCTCCGTAGAGCAGTTGTCTCGTGTCATCCAGCCGTTTCAATTCTTCGAAACATTTTCTCTATAATTATCTTTATTGTTTTTAAATAAATAATTTGAAACATTCGTCTTTGTTTTTTTCATCCTTCATTTTTTCTAGCTAGGTCGGCACTCGACGTTCCGGGATTCATGGGATTTCAACTCCTTCTTGAGTCCTGACGTCACAGTGGGCTTTCCACCAATCAAATGCCGGCTTTTCTTGGCAAATTCAGTCGTTGTTGCTTCTTAGCCGCCATTATCGTGATCGTTGAAATGAGTTCGGTTTGTTTTTCACGTAATTTAATCCCGAATTCCTCTTGAGTAAATGTTTCATTACTCATTTTATCACGAAATGTTCACATTCTTATGATGCTAAATGGTTTTTGCTCCTGACCGCATTCTTTATGTTGAATCTCGTCTTAGGATTGGGTTTTTCCATCCGAAGTCAAGGTTTTCAAAATTTTCATTCTGGGCGCTTTGGTGCGGTGGTTTTGTGACAAATTGAACCTGAAACCCATGCCATCTCATTAAAGGTAGGTTTTTCAAGAACATGATCAGCCTGCATTTCTCACGCGCTCAAATTCGCTCCGAATTTGACGAACGGGATGTAGCATCGGGGTTCGGTCCGCTGCAACTGTCGCAATATCCACCACGGTTGTTTTCTAGAATTCTTTGGCCTTTCTTATCACTCGGCCACGAATTTAGTCACTTCTCGTGACTACTATGGAGTATCAAAGGAACTGTCTTTTCGCACGAATGAGGCGAATATGACCGGTTAATTGCATCATTTTCTGTAACAGCTACTCACTCAATTCACCATAGGCTTAAGGTTAGGCAGTGCCCTAAATTGCTGTTTACACATCCACATTTTTAAATTATTCATGCTGGAGATATAAACAGTATATCCAGCCTCCGCAAGGAACCTCAGAATATTCATTTGTGTGCTCAGCCATCCAGGGAAACCTTAACCGTAAGTGATCTGATGCCTCAATGCTATTCCGATGTTATCAGGACGATGCTCATTGCTACTGCCATTCTCCACTGAAATCTATGTCTGTGCCTTCGGCATTGATGTTACAAGGATATCAGTGCATACGGCTTGATGTAAGCTATCCTGTCAAAGGAAAATACCAGCTGTCAACCTAATCTTGTCAGATCAATCGCCTAATAGAGCATCGGCCACAGAGTGAAACGTCCGGTCTTGCATGGGGAAAGGCTACATTCACCAGTGAATGTGCTGAGTAGTGCCTTCAAGATGCTTAGTCTTCTTGAACTTTAAATCTAGACCTGCTCTGTCAAAAACAGTTGCATAAGATAGACTAGGTCTGAGTATCCAGCTTTTGCCAAGCAAATTTGCCTCTGGTTTGACCGTCAAAGAAACTGTCCGTAACTTTGAGAGCATTGTTGAAGCACATTAGAAACATTGCAACTATTAACTAACCTATCAGTGGTATCCATAATAATCATAGCATCAGTGGAGGCACCCACTTTCGGCAACCAAGCAATATTTTCTCAAATTTGATTTTATGTCGCAGTTAGTTAATATATAAGGAATTCGGCCCTATACAATTTTCATTGGCCTCAATAAATGAAGCTTAGTGGGCCAGCACGCAGATTATTGAAAGTTTTAAGCAGCCCGATAAGACACCAAAATGCCTTAAATTGCATGATTAAGATAGGGCTAGAGCGGAAGCATCGTATGTTAAGACAAATGTCCATTTCTGATTACCTCAGAATCAGCATCTCTCAACGGGCTAATACTTGCAGTCAGATGATGCCGCTGATGATTGGTAACCTAAACAATACTTGACTTTGGTCTTAATGTACGATGCTTCTGCTGTTTGCCGTGCCGACATAGTTTCAATTATCGAGCCACTGATGTCCCCTTATCCTCTAAAGGGGAGTTTGGAACACTGGCATGGCTGAGCATAGCGACGGTGTAAGTCGGTAATCACATAACTTGGTTTGCGACATCGCAGACTTCCTGTCATACTTTATTTTTTGCACGGAAAACTACTCAACGGCAATTCTTTAGAACTGGTGTGATTTTTCTTCCCTGTGCAAAGATAATTCTGCAAAAACTTCAAGGATTTATGTCAATTTGTTCTCCTTTAAAAAAATAACACAGAGGCGGAGATTTTTAGACACCGCAAACAAGATATGTGATTGCCGACTTACACCCTCAATAGGTGCTGTAAGCTAAGTTTGCACTCAATGGCATTCTGCTTGCAAGCAGTCGCTATACATTCGTCTAGTAGAATTCGAGGATGGACCGCAGCCTGAACTTGAGCATTGTCAATCCTCATTCCCTATTGGATGATTGCACCGCAGTAGCTTGCATTTACGAAATGTAAACAAGTGCCAACTTAGGTGACAACATCTCTAGCTATTAGCTGTGATTTTTGAAATTGGTAAGTTTTTTTCTTTTGAAAACCCAACCTCTTCGGTCATGTCTGAGCATCAGCTTTAAATCGCTGTCATGACTGTTTTTTTATTCTGGGATTGGGCCTTGTCTGCTACTCATCAACTTCTTCCCTTGGCCACAGCCATCTCATCATGGAACGATAATTTTTGACATCGTGTCGCGCCACTTTAAAATGATCGCTGAATTCGATTGATAAGAGAAGCAAGTCAACTCCCCTATATTAGTTGGAGGAAGAGTGATAGCATTCTGGCAATCTTAGTACTGTTCTCTCCTCCACTGAACTCTTCCACTAACCAGAGAAGTAATTTTTGTATGTAGAATGTCTTGACAGAGGTCTGTGCCCAAGAGAAAGGAGTTATATTTTATCTTGAAATAAAACGTAAGAATTGCAATCTGAGACTTTGTTATTCAGCGGGGTTTCTATTAGTACAAAAATTATTTTTGTTGATATTAAGCCTGATCATCTGTGTAATAAGCAATCATGTGCAAAGGAAAATGCCTTTTCAAGAGAACCAGCATCTAATTTTAATTATGAGTGTTGCACTAATAACAAAGGAAACTAATAAATAGGAGTAACTTAAACTGCACTCTCTCCCCCTTCCTGGAGGCATTCAAGTAAGAAGTAGAATTTTTCTGTTTTGAAGCACTGTATTGAAAGAAGTCCTTTTCTTACTGTATGTTTTGCATTAAGATCTTGAAATTAGCAAGATTTACAATTGGATCCAGTCATTTGTTGTTTTTTTTTTTTTTGGGGGGGGGGGGGGGGGGTTCCTCCTTATTTAAGAATCTCTAAATTTTTTAAGTTTTTTTAAATGAGATTATCCATGGTAAAAAAGACTTAAGTGCCAAATAAACTAAATTACTCTCAGTCAATTCCGAAGGGTATCAGAAAGTGGTTTATGTCAAAAATCTAGATTTCAATATTTTGACCGAACTTGACAAAATTTGTTTTCCTTTAAACTTTGTCTTCGTATGCTAAGGTCCCATTTCTTATGGACAGTCTCAAACATTGTAAAATTAGAATCGTTATGGCAGGGCGAAGGGCTCCCAAATATGAGGCTGCGATTTTTAAAAACTTAGAGCACCAGCCAAACGCGGTGCCTGAGAAAGTCAAATGCAACACACTGCGAATTCTTGAAGCAGCAATCCTATTAAACATTTCAACTACCATTTTGCATCCAAGTTTTTACAGTTTCATGAGCCGCAATATGTAGTAGGTGAACAAAAAATAATTATGGCTTCTTAAAAATCGTGGGTGGCTTCTTAAAATTAGACTTGACAGCCAAGATGCCTCTTTAACTGTTACCCTGAAGGTGGAACACTTTTTGTTCATAGAAACAGGCACATGTGTAGCCTAGCCTAGCCATATGTGTTTTTCATCGCTACTTCTTCAAATTTAAGTCAATTCTAATAGTTAAATTCATTTCTTTCAGAGAGGTCTGGGCGAAGCAGTTTATGGACTTGGAGAACCATCTAAGTCACAAATCGACAATGAATAAGCAGGTAATTTTTGTTCTTAAATTGTTTTCAGTAAAATTCTGATTGAAATTCAGGTGTTCTTGATGGAAGATGAACTATGTCCTTTTCATGTACAGGTAAGGGTTTCTCACGGGATTAAAACTGAGAAAACCATACACATGTGACAAAATTAGTTTCCGCTAAACATTAGGAAAATTGAAAGGATAATCAAACATTTAGTCAGCCTCAGTGGTGTAGTGGTCAAGGCAGGCCGCTGCCAACATTGAGGTTGTGGGTTCAATCTCCGGAGGTGACTGATATTTGAGGACACTCAAATATCAGTCATTGTGACCGTGGATGACTATGCCACTCCAATACCCTAACCCTTTGAGGTATTAGGGTGCGGGAGGGACACAGTCACCCAGTAAGTAATTCGTCTGCACTGTTTGACTGAGTTGTGAAAAAATCGGTGATCACTCGTTGTGTGCGCGACTGCCAGCGTTACCTATTAGTGGAGATGTAACAACACAGTCCAACTCGGTGGAGGCATGGCTGTGCTCTGCAGCGTCTGCCACAGTCTTTGACAAGACCTATCTATGTCTATCAGACGGCCGCTGAGCCTTGCAGGAATATAGAGGCTACACAATGCGTCAATAGTTCGAAGTTCAGGAGCACGGTCCAACTCGGGGTGCACAACGGTAGTAGCCAGTTGCCTTGGCCCCTTGAGGGCGCCTCACTGGTAGGCCCGGGCTTGCTTACTTACTTAATCCGACATCTAACAGGAAATCTTAATTTATTCGAGCCTGTGCAGTGCAGTTCGCATCGTGGCAACTTGGACTGCAGACCCCAAGAACCACAACCTCCCTTCCTTTTATTTTGTGGCTTAAAAGTTATTTGATTCACAAACTTACCCAGAAGATTTTCTTGTGGTTGTTTCTTTGCTGAGTGTATTATCCAAAATTGTTACTGCGGAGAGGCACGATCGCAGTATGTAGTGGGATTTTTTCTGACGCAAAGCAGTATCATTACTGACAAAAGAAATCTAATATTGATAGGAAAAAGTTTTTGCGAATTCCAATATACATATCACATTTAGCTAGTTCACCCCATTCAAAACTCTTATCATGGTAAATTTATTTTATTGGGACAGCTGTGTAAGTAACCAGGACACAATTGCCTTACACGAATGTTTCCTGACCAAGCAAAGTTGACTGTATTATTGAATTGAAAGGGCTGGACACACGTTCAAAGTGCAGGCTGTTCAGTCAAGTGTTGCGCATTGATGCGTCAAAATAAAGCAGGCTGCTCTCCTTTGAAGGTAATCAATGGCAACACTTATCTTAACAAACACCACTTTGAAGCTTCACTTTGAAAGTGTGTCCAGCCCTCAATGCCATGTCAATTTTTTGTAACTTAAGTGAGGCGTTTCCAAAATCTGAAACCTGTTTTTTCAAAGAAATTGCACTCCAGGTGATGTTGTATGATGTAAATTTTATGCAATACTTATTTGAATGAATAATTTTTTAGGAGAAAGGAAGCAGTGATACCGAGAATGATGATGAAGAGTGGCCTCCAGCAGATGAACCATACGTTGAGCCTGTCAATGGGCAAGTCAGACCGATCACAACGCCACCACCACACCGACCTGGGCGGCTCACTAACCAACTCGATTACATCAAGAAAACTGTTGTTCAAGCTGTTTGGAGGCATACCAATGCCTGGATCTTTCATACGCCCGTTGATACTATTTCATTAAAAATTCCGGTTAGTTCATTGAATTATTTGGTTTCAAATAAATTAATTTCTCTGCTCAGTACAGTATTCATCACAGGCTTTTTAGTCATAACGCTTCCATAATATACAGCATACTAAAATCTCGACATGTCCATTGGTTGACTGAAATTGGTGAATTTTTAAGGCAATAATTAAATGTTTTCTGAAATTCTCTGAATGTCACCAGCGAAATTTTTCTATCAACTTTTTCCCCTTTTGTTTGTTTTGATTTAGTTATATTTTAATTTATTTATTTTTTTCTTTCCAGGATTACCACACTGTTATTAAACGTCCAATGGATTTAACAACCATCAAAGAGCGGCTGAGAAAAAACTTCTATCAGAATGCAAAACAGTGCATCAAAGATTTCAAGCTCATGTTCCAGAACTGTTATACCTACAACAATGCTGAAGAATTTGTTTGTAAAATGGCCAAAAGTGTTGAGTCTTTGTTCTATTCAAAGGTAAAGATTGAGCCAAATTTTAATCTAGTTTATTTTACGGTCTTGATGTATGATGAGACGTGTTCAAATGCAGATTTAAAACGAAGGGGTGACTGTTGTAAAAATTTGATGAAGTTTTTGGGGAGGAAAAGAAAGACTTGAATTGGGGAAAACCATTAAATGGAGAAATTAATGGTATAGGGCTTTTCAGTTGAAGTGGTCAATGGACATGCACTTTGACAAGCGCCGTTTCTTGAGAGTGTCCTCAAATGAAGTTCCTACTCAAATATCTTAACTGGAGTCAGAATTCGCATGACGGTTTAAAGTGAATTCAGAAAACTAGTGTCTGAGTTGGTTTGTGGAATTGTGAGATCTTAACCCATGGAAGAATTGGCGTTACATTTCACAGTTCAGCATTCATCTCTCAGTCTTGGATGTTTTTAACAGGAGTGGCAGTTTTACTGTGACCCCCAGGTTCTAATCCATTCACTTCAGTCCAGTTAATGAAACACTTGAAAGCCTAAAGAATTTGAAGAAAACTCTTTAGGCTGCTGCAGAGTCCTACTCTTTTCATTCGATTATTGCAGGAAAAATTCTATGTAACAAATGTCAGTGCTTTTTCATCAACATCAATAGATTTTCTTTTTAACCTTAAAAAGGCATCATCCTTTCAGTCGCAACTCAATTCGATTGAATGAATATTTGATATATTCAAGGAATGTTATTTATGGTCTGAGAACTGCAGTGTAAAACCACATCAATGGGCCTGTTGCAAACTTTTACCAGAGCAAAAATAAGAGTTGTTCCTAACAGATTATGTCAAAAATCACGATGAGCGCATCGGCAAACTCTGAAATGCACTCCTAACTTTACAATCTGCATAAGAAATTTGCATTTTTTTTTAAGCTTCCTGCTTCAAAAAGGATACTAAGGCACTGGCGAATATTTTGTTAGAGGAGTCGTTCCATTCAATTCCTGCTCAACATGGCCGACACTTCTGTGCGCAAATGGAGAGCACGAGGTCAATCAAGGCGTATATTTATCAACGCAAGAAAAATGTGAATGTAAACACGCCGCTTATTATCAGGTGGTTAGAATCATCGTTCCGTCACATGCGTTTTGGCGGATTGGCGTCGGCTATGTTGAATATTGCGTAGTATCCTTGTGAGCAGAGCTTGGATGGAATGACTACTTTCACGATTTGTTCACCTGTGCCGTGGTATCGTTCTTGAGGTGGGAAGCTCAAAAGAACGCAAATTTTTTTGCAAATTGTGATGAAAGGAGTGCATATAATACTTTGCCGATGCGCTCATAGTGATTTCTGAGACATTTTCTATGAGAAACTACTCTTATTTTTGCTCTAGCAAAAGTTTCCAACAGGCCCATTTCGTAAATTTACAGGTAAACTGTTAATACGTAAACTGCCATAACTTTCATTAACTAGTATCTTTTCCGGGTTATTTTGAATTACAAGCTTTTTTATTTTTCTTAAAAAAAAATTCCACTTTCTAGTTAGCGGGAATGCCTAAAGATGAAGTTGAACTGGCTTCACTGTCCGTAAAACCTCCGCTTAAAAAGAAACCCCCTGGAACTGGAACTTTGAAATTAGACTTAAATAGGACAAGCAGCTCAGCTGTCTCAAGTACTTCCAGCAATTGTGCTTCCACAGATGTTGCTAGACATGCTTTACCTCAACAGGTAAGTTGAATCTCTTTTAAAAATTTATCGTCCGTGTGTCTAATTGAATAGCACATTTGAAAATTGTTTCATTCACTCAATATCAAACATCCAAAGCGAAGACAAATACAGAGCTTTCCACTTGAATCTGGGCAATGGTGCTAAGTCTTACTTTAAGAGACTAAACATTTCTATGCGCAATAATAGTGTCATTGTCTCACTTTGTCTCTTGTTGAAACAAAATAAAAAAATTGTGTCAAACATGATGCACCTTTGTGTATTAAAGCTAAATTTCTTCCAACCAAAATTTAAAAGAAGTTTTTTTTTCCTTTTGTTCTCTTCCTCCTCGTCCCAAGATGAAAACCTTATTTTCAGATTAAGCTAACATAGCAGATTATATTTTTTCATGTTTCTGTCTCAGCAGAGTACGATATACCTCAGATTTCCCATGTGATTGAAAAAACTCTCATGGAGCTGAAGTTTGAAACATTACCGCAACTTTCACTTAGCCGTAACCTACTTAGTGTTTCGTGACTTTCATCTTTTTCTTAATGTAGAAAAACACCTCTCAGACAAATGGTTCTCTTGGGAGAATGGAGTCAATGTTGCCGTTCAAGAACAGAACTTGAATGTACTTTGCAGATACCATGGAAAAACTTTTCTTATGTTGGAGTCGCAGTCCCATTGTTCTGCACTCAAATCATACTCTTTCCATATAAGATTATTAATATTTTCTTTTCACTTGCCTAATTTCATTCAAACAAGTCGGAAAGATTTACTATTTTTGCTTTTGTTTTTCAGGTGGGTATGCCAGTGAATAGAGCCAGTTTCACAAGATCTCCCCCTCAAGCAATAAAAATTGAAGACGGTCTGCATATGGGCTTGAAAAGAAGAGCGGACACAGAGATTGGGGTGAACGATCCTCTTTACACGCCACCCGACTCAAAAGCAGCAAAAATTGGTGAAAGGCGAAAATCCAATAGACAAATAAAAAAGGTACTTATTATCTAAGCTTTTTTCTTCCTTTTTTTAATCAGTAATTCAGAAAAATTTATGTGTTTTAACCGAGAACCATAACCAGCAACCATTTTGAAACTGCAATAGATGCAACTATCTGAGCTTGGAGTGAAAAATGTTCATGTTTCATGCCCTTTGTAACAATGTTTTGATACCAAATGTATAAGAAAGGAGTCGTCTTTTGATAATAAAATTCAGGTCATGTGTGATTCTCAGGGGGCGTTTCCCTTTAGGGGGGTTAAAAAGTAGCTCTCATTGACCTAAGAACACACCTCAAGTTTCAACTTATTAACTCAATAAGAGAAAAAGTTATTGGAGAGGTGTGGGATTGTTGGATTTCACTGTAGAATGTCCTCTATCAAAAATTCAAGATCTAACTTTTAGTCTGAACTGACAAAAATTCATTCCCTGGAAAGTTTTCCTTTATTTACTGAATTCTCTTTTTCCATGGTTTGTCATGTTTATTCATGTATGTATAATATTTTTGTGTTTTTCTTCTTTCAGCCTCAAAGATCAGCAGAGGAAGTAGATCCATTCTTGGCAGTTCCTTTGGCCAGCGTGTCAAGCTCAGGAAGCGCAGAAGTATCAGTTAAGGAAAAACTGACCCCAGCACTGAAATACTGTCATGATATAATCAATGAATTACTTAATAAAAAATTAAAAAAATGGGCTTGGCCTTTCGAAAAACCAGTGGACGCCGAATGGCTTGGTCTGACAAATTACCACGAAGTCATAAAAAAACCGATGGATCTCAGCACTGTTAAAAGCAAACTAGAAAATTTTGAGTACAAAAACTCGAAAGAATTCGCTGCCGACGTCAAATTAATATTTAGCAATTGTCGTCAATACAACGGCCCGGAGCATGAAGTTGTTGGAATGGCGTCGAAAATTGAAGAAATTTTTGATGATAGGCAAGTGTTGTTCAAAACACATTTCCTTTACTTTTTTTACTGAATGTTAGGAATGCTATGTTGCAAAACAGTCAGATCTCTAAGCTCAGAAATAATTCTCTGAAATACTAAATTTTCTAAAAAAAACAAAGAAAGCTGCATAGCAGTCAGTGAGAAAAACCGCCTTAAGTCTGGGACCACACATTGAAAACCTTGATAACAGACTAGCGTTAGGAATAAATAAACAGTTTCTGTATTGAAATTAGGTTCTTTTTGAACTAATAGTTTGTGGGAAGTAAAAACCAGAGTGGTAAAGATAATTTGTTGTTTTTAATGTTTGTGTTGCTCTCTGGATGTTGAGTTAGTTTTAAGAAAAATTTAAGTCAAATTAACAACAAAAACATAAAAGAGTCTTAGGAAGCGGGTCCTTTTTTTGTAATTCTGGTAAATTTTCTGGAGAAATGACAAGGAATTTTGAAAAACTTACTGTGCTTAAAGTTTCTAAATTGACTTACAGGAATATCCTGCCATCAGCATATGCCTGTATCATGAAAGAGTATTCTCTTCCTAAAAAAAGCAAAAATTAAGAGAAAGCGTACTCGTATTTTTCCTACCAATTTTTCATGCTGGTTGATCTTCGCCATTTTTTAGCTCAATGTGTAGAATGGCTATCTCCTCAACAAATATCTCAAAAATCATTTCACTGTTCTGAATTATTTTTCTATAGTTGTAGGTTTTTTTTTTACGTATATATTTCTTGATTCTCAGGTTTTCAAAGTGCCCTCCAGACCCACCTGAACCAGATCTTGATATGGAGGTTGTTGAGGATAGTGATACTTCAACAGACTCGGAAGGGGCAGGAGAAGAAAGAGCCAAAACTCTTTTGAGGTTCCAAGAACAGGTAATTTTGAAAATTTTCCATCTCGAGATTACAGCTCACGCTCTTTACAGGTGATCATCAAATTTTTACTGTCATTAATTCGAAGTTTTCTTCCTTCAAAACCAAGCTACCTAGGTATCATATCTTAGTCGTGTTTTGGAAATAGAGTATTTTCCTTTTAATCAAGACCTTAGCGCTTTTTGACGAAACATTACAAAGCTACAGAAATATATTTAACCATTGTGTATGTCCACCAATCAATTTTCAAAGCAGATGTCTATAGATACCTTGACTGAAAGTTTCATTTTAAAGGCATTGTGCCCTGAAGGCCATACAACATGTGGTGGTCAAGAGTAAAGAAATCTAAGTGATGCCCTTCGATTTTCAAGCCTTATCTTTTCTTTACTGATTGCTCATGGTCAATGTCTTCAGTTTTTCTTCTGGAGTTAATCAATTCTATTTTTACTCCTTTTTCAGGTCAAAATGATGCAGGAACAAATTCGAGAACTCGTGGAGGAAATCAGTAGGAAAGGAAAGAAAAAAGCAAAGAAGAAAAAGAAAAAAGAGCAAAAAGAACTTAATAGTTTTTCAAATAATGTATCTCTTAATAATCACGTACCAGCTAATTTAGGACAAACAAATTATAGTCTTAGCAACAATATAGGTAATAAAAAATCAAAAAAAGGGCTGAGCACGCCTGCTGCTAACAAGAGTTACAGCAGTAATTTAGTGAATAGCACGGTAGATAATTGTGTATTAAGTCCAGAAACGGAATTTCCACCCGTCTCTGCAGGAGGTAGGAAGCAGGTAGCAGCAAGTTTACCGGCAATGCCATTGACAACGGGTAAAGCAGTAAAAACCAAGGCAGCGACAAAACAGGCTCCAGTGAAGACTCCAAATAATACACAGGCGCCGAAGAAACCTAGAGCTAATTATGCAACCAAAGCTTCCAATAAGAAGAAGGGCCCTGCAGCAGCCGCTGCGTATGACTCAGAAGATGAAGACAGTGCAAAGCCCATGTCATATGATGAGAAACGGCAGCTTAGTTTAGACATCAACAAATTGCCAGGTAAGCTGAAAGTTATGCTCCTCATTGTATCATCTGAAATGCATCACAATATAATTCTGTCAATGCTCAGCATCAGATGAATGTAGGGTGTTTTTTTCCCCTAATTATACTCAAGTATATTCAATCATTTAAAAATAAGATATAAAATGACTGTTACCAATATAACTGAGGGTAAGCCATCCAGTCAATTACACTTCAAAATTAATCATTTATAATCTTTGTTTGAGCTTAAGTAGCCTACAAGTTTAATTATAGAGAGCCTGCAGCGTGATTGTTGAAATTTTGTGTTTGTCGGATGGACATGGATGACAAAGGCTGAATGGCGAAGCGTGATTAGTCGGCTATGTTTTATCGTTGCTTTGTCTTGCTTTGTCGATTGAAATGGATGACATACTGTCGGAAACTCAAGAGGTACCTTTAGTTTGTCGTCCATTCCAATGGACAAAGCACGACAAAGCAGCGATAAGACATAGCCAACCAATCACGCTTTGCCATATAACCTATGTCATCCGTGTCCACCCGACAAACACAAAACTTCAAAAAATTTTCCAGTTATACAGGTAAAAAGAGCTGAATTTCAAGTAAAATAGTGAAGATAGGTAAGAAATTAAACTCTCAATTGATGGATAAGATATGTCATACAGGTATCTCAAAGGTTACCTCCATAAATTTTGCTCTTAATGTACAGGACCGCCTAGTACTACAGCGGATAGTTTTCCCGTATTTTTTTATATAAAAAAATTGTTACCAAATTCCAGAGGATGCTTTCAGTGCCACTTTAAATTGCTGTGGTCAGTTTTGATTCATACAGGTCCACTTTTTGCCCGTCATTTAGAACAAGTTGGGTTTAAATAGTTTTCCATGAAATGCAGAACCTCGCATGCACTTTTTGAATTACTTAAGTTTTGATCATCTGATGAGAAGAGTTGGAACTTTCTTCATGAGGTCAGGAAGTTCTTGAGAAAATTCTTTTAATCTACAGAGTTTGTTTTTCCGTATCATTTTTACAAAAAATATTCAGCTGTTGCAGATCTAGTGCTCTAATCAGGGTGGCTAATGAAGTAGAAAACTCAGGGAATGCAACTCGACAGGGAAAAGTCAAGAAATTTCATTAGGAAAAATCAGGGAATGATAAAATTAAATTGTGTTAGCCACCCTGTCTAATAAGGCTGTACAACTCCACTTTCGAGCGTTGTAGCCCAGGTTGATTGGCTACAACTAGATGACCTATTAAAAAGCCCTCATTTTCAACTAATCGTCATGTAGAATAATGGCGAAGAATGTAATTTGTACGATCAGTCCTATTGAAGTCTTTTTTAAGCTTCTTTGCAAGTAGAATACTAGAACGAAATCCTTCCTATCAATATTTCTATATTTTTTTTAAATCTTTTCAGGAGACAAACTCGGTCGTGTTGTGAACATTATTCAAACTAGAGAACCCTCTTTACGAGACTCAAATGCAGATGAAATAGAAATAGATTTTGAAACATTAAGGCCATCTACTCTTCGGGAACTTGAGGCTTACGTTGCCTCATGTCTACGTAAAAAGCCACGGAAACCTTACAGTAAGTTTAAGTTCTTTGTCAAAATCCATCTTAGTTTATTTTTTTTCTTTATATTCAAGATTTCTCATGATGTTAAACTTTTTTTGTGTTATGTACAATAAACAGTACATCTTCGAAGCCACACACATTGAAAGCTCAAAAGTAATGAGCAACAGAATGCTCTTTGTACCCATTAAAACATGTTTTCTACCAGGGCTCCTTCTTTACAATCAAATCACCAAAAAAATCAGAGGTTGGACTGGTTTCATATTAATTGCATGATTTTAATGGCAAGTCATACTTCTTGACGTATATTGATCAGACTATATTTGCTCAGATTTGGGTATCAGCAAACATACTTTCAGTATAGATCTTAACATTAATAGTAAAACCTCAAGATAATAGTCTACATTGAAGGACTCTTTTTTATATAACAACAGTTCTTGTTAATCCTGTTAAAATTTTCCATAGTCTAGATGTATTTTTCTCTCCGTGTATAAACGTCGTGGTGCACTTAGATTTGATTTACCAACTATTTCAACAAACAATAATGGAAAAAAAAGGTTGTTTTTTGCGAAAAACTTGGACAGTATTCCAGATCCAATCTTGTTGCAATGCTGTTAAGAACTGAACGCAGTGCTAATGTATGTAGTAAAGACGGTTTTCTGTCTTGTGCATAAAGCACACAGGGAGGTACTCCATACCATGATGTCCCACCAACCGGGTACTTCGCCAGGAACACCAAACATCCAGAATGTAAATTTTTTGCTCTTAATGTTTGCACCAAGTGAAATGTGAAATGGTAGTGTTTTTAGTTTTTCAAATTTCGTTCCTAAACCTATCTCTCTAATTTTTTTGTTTTTCTTTTCTCTTTTATAGCAAAGAAAGTAAAAGGAAAAGAAGAAGTATCACCGGAAAAAAAGAATGCTCTAGAAAATAAACTACCAGCTGCGCAAGCAAGCAAAAAACCAAAAAAAGGTTTGTTACTGAATCATAATAAAATGTAGTTAGCTTAAGTCATTGTTTTTAAAGTATTTGATTTTTGAAAATGTGTTCCGTTTTCGTTGTGCGTTAATGGATCAAAAGCATTAATTTTGGGATTTTTTTAATCAGGAATTTCTTTTTTCTTTTTTTTTTTTTTTTTTTTTTTTATCAGGGTTTTGTTTTCTCTTTTAGACACTTTCATGTTGCTTTAATTTTCATCTGGAGATCATACCAAATAGTGTCTTGGAAAGTTTTAGTGATTACAATCACTGGGTTTCCTCTTTTTATTCGTAATTTATCACTGTCCATGAGTAGGACTTTAGTGCAAAAGAATTAAGATATTTGCTCCACTGTACAGAAGAGATTTTACAAATATGAGCCTGTTCAACTCTATGCCCAAGTATTCTCAGATCGTCCGTGACATCATTTCCAGAGTAAGCCTAGCGGATGCTGCGTACATACTCTAGGCTTTAAATGTTCCAAGTTTTTTTTTCATGATGAAGCTATAGCAGTGATTGAAACTGTCAAAGGTATGTGGCAATCTGTTGAGGATAATTTGAATTGTTACTGGAATTGAACAGAGAGCGTGCCAATTTGTTCACAAAAGGATACATTTTATCTGGTTCTTCCTGGTCCGTTCATGCTGGAGCCCAATTCTTGAAAACAGATGTTCACACTTCATTTTCTTAACCAAATGAATCTTCATTCCATTGCTTTTCTAGAATTTCAATCTTTAGTTTACTCAACCTTCAGTTTGATAGTTATGCCACATTAAGTACAGGCTCAAACCTTGAGATCGTAAATGTGGGTTATTTTTACATGATCTACAACTCTAAACATAGGGTCGAGGCTCATTCCAAGGCAATCCTAACCCAGGCATGAATAGGGTGATGTTGATCCTAACCAGAGCTATGCCCGCTTGCAGTTCAAGCAACATAGTTCAGAAAAGCCACAAGTTTTAATTGATCATCCATGGGGCTTGCAATTGTCAATTAAAAATGTAAGTTTACTCCCTCCATTTGCATAAAAATGAAGAAATCAGTTTTCAATTTACTTGTTGGGATACTAGTGAGGGCCTCATGTTTAAAAGTCAAACTTGATTGTTCTGATAAACGTTAAAAAAATCGCTCTCTTGAAATACTAGCCTTCGCCCTCCAAATTTCCTTGTTGAGGCGACATACACATTCCGTAATAAAGAGACCAACTTGAATAATTATCATTAGTTCGGTTTCTTGGTGCCTTTTTTTATTATTTTTATTTTGTCAATTACTAATTATAGCAGCTACAAATTAAATTTCCTTTCTTCTCGTTTTGCAGAAAATAAACAAGTTTCAAATAATCTAGGAAGGTTCGATGATGAATCTAGCAGTTCAGACTCCTCATCCTCCAGTGCCAGTTCATCCTCATCAGATACTAGTGACTCGGAAGGAGGTAATTTTTTTGTTTTTTGGCTTTTTACATTTAACATTTCTTGCTTGCATCTGATGCATCACAAGTTTTGGGCTTTGTCTCTTTTCATGAAGATATGGAAGTTTTTACGAAGAAAAATGGCTTTACAACATCCCTTGGAACTAATTGAATAAGCTGAGTGTCTGCAGGTCTGACAGACAGGGCATTATTGGGGAATTTTGTGAGGTCAGGGAAACCAGGGAAAAGACTGAAAATTTGAAAAATCTTGAAACTTATACTATCTGTGCGATTCATGCAATCACACTGAGTCTCATTGTTAGTTTGGTTTATGTCCCTCCCACTGCAAAGACATCAATGTGAGCTGACGGAAGAGCACAGATCAACTGTAAGTTCACTCAAGATTGAAAACACTTTTGATTCTGTTTCAGAGTGTTTTCCACTGCTTGTGAAAGTTCGCCTTTTTTTTGTGCGTTTCACTGGTGCCATAGAAACAAACGCACAAGAACACTAATGCTTGTATTATGTCATTTTGATTTAAAATGTTTTCTCCATGCCTTAGAACACACAAAGAAAGAGTAAATTAAGAATTTGAAGAGCTACTTATCTGTGACAAAGACTGTTATAACGTCAGTGATACTCTTAGTTTACTAAAATTGGAAGAGGTACACTTCATTTAGATTGAGCCGAGTTATCCAGATTTGGTAAAAACCAACAATATGGGTCGTTCTGAACCTACAGAAATTGGTTGCAGAATTAGGTATCTACCCATCGAGGAATAGGATTTAATACTGTGAATTCTTGTATTTTTACAATTTGACAGGAATATGGTTCAGTATCATCGCAGTATTACTGGAAGAGTATATTGCAATAAACGCTATCCTTTTTAGTTTATTCAATGAATATAATTTTGTGCCCTTTAATATTGATGATGAAAAAATATTAAAGAATTTATTAGAAAAGGCAGCTATGCAGTGTTAGGATCGTTTTTAAGCGTTTTTCTTATGATCAATGTTTGTCATTTTACAGGCCATGATGGGCACCTGAAGAAGAAGAGTGTAAAGAAGACGAACCAAGTTGTAAGTATTGATCGGACGTCTTGAAGATCAGTTTCCTGTTCTCTTTTTGTTTTGATCCTTTGTACAAAATATATGTGTCCCCTCTAGAAAATGTTCAAATGCTTTATTAGTTAAATCAATCAGTGTATGAATGATTAACAGCCTGATCAACAATGAAACCCAATGAAGTGAAATTACCACCAAACTGTTTCGTAGTTGCACTCTCGTAGCTTTGGTACAACAGCTTGAGTTCTAACGTGGAGCTCATATTGAGGTTTTAATCCCCCAGTATTTTTTACTCGAAGCGCATTGTGTCACCTCTGACTTCTTTCTCTGACGCTCAGTTTGACACCTTGTTTTACTGAAAAAGGTGTCGTCTTTATACTTAAAGAAATCAAATTAGAAGCATGCCTTTATAAGCATTTGCCTGTGACAGAAAATCAAAGGCAGATATGCTTTTTTAAAGAAGCCTAAAATGTTGGTTCCCTTTAATTAAGCCCAGCTCAATCATCAAGAGGGTACAAGCAAGAAAATTGTGTAAGCCTTTTACTGTGACTTCATAGACTATCTAGAAAGTGATCTGTCCTCTAGAGTCCAAAATCGATTATTTCTGGCCTCTGCTTGAACCAAAATGCAAGTTTTGGTCAGCTCAGCAATTGCATAAGCGTAAGCTAACACACCACAGCTTGATTTTGACTTGAAAATCTTTTGAAGATCATTGTGCGATGAATGTTAGTGTGCAGGAAGTCCCCAAAATTATTTTTATTAAAGGAAGTGGATACAAGCATAATGGTAAGTGCTTTAGTTGGTCTCTTTCTAATTCTTGACTTTTTTTCTGTTATGGAATCAGAATAAAACTGGTGCTGAAACGAGGTCCGTCCCAACGCTCACGATGAACACAGCCACTGGCGGAATTATTAATAAACCGCAAATACCTCCCCCTGTAACCGTAGCAACTCCTGTAACTTCCAGTGTTCTTCCTCCAACAACAACTTCACAACAAACACCTGGTAATTTTCTTACATTTATTTAGATTGGGTTGCACTTCGCTTTTAAAAGTGTATTGTTGCTCACTCCCAAACTAAAAACTATGATAAATTCCGGCCGCTTTAAGTGATTCAAGTTTAAACAGTATCAATGAAAAATTCAAGAAAATCAGAAAAGTATAATCTTTGGCCGTATCTTTGTTAATGATGCAGTAACTTTAAGTTTGGAAGTATCTCTGTATTTTTACTGAACTATTAGTTGCCATAATGATCGAATGACTAGTGATATAAGGAAACCATTGCATAAAATGCATCAAAGAGAAGTATTCTCACGGGGCTTTTAAATATCGTACTCTTGTGTAACCTTCAAAAATTGAAATTCTTAATTTTCAAAAGAAGACATTTCTTTAGGATGATTAGGAACCCCAATTTTTCTCTACTTGTTCTTGAATTTTAAAAAAGCGCCAAAAAGAGTCAGTCATCCTGGGAAACATTTCAGGGTATTGAAGTGAATAAGACAATCAAACCAAGTGCTCGTTGATGTTCTGAATTTTCATCCTCAAGTGGGACTCGAATAGGTTCACCGGTCTAGGGGCCCTTCTTTTTCATTACAATTTTAAACTGAGCTCAATCATCATTTATTAACTTTTTTCAGCTGCGCCAGCTGTGAAGAAAGCAGTATCTGTGATTGCAAGTCGGCAAGATCAGCCAGATATTAAACCGGTTGTTGTTGAGCCTCCAGCTGTCCCTCAATTTATTCCAGCGGTGGTGAAAGTGGAAGCAGGTAAAATTTCAGGACACTGACTATTTTTTCTTTTATGTAATTATTTCCATTTCCATTGCAGAAGCACTGTTGATTTCATGGAGAGTGGTCTCACAAAAGCAGGAAGCTAAAATTTTAAAAAATAGGGTGTGCATGTTCCAAGAGTTCAGGAAGTTCGGAAGAACTGCTGTAATTACATAGTTAGGGGGAAGCATTTCAAAATTACGGAAATGTATAAATGGTCTGGATCTTTTTTGCCATGCTTTTGTAAAAGTGATCACCTTAGAGTTAAGCGACAAGGAACTCCAAGAATGCGTCGTAATGAAATGCTTGAGCATAGTCTGCCAGGTCAGCCATTCTGTGAGATGCACATTAGATAGTTCAGATGATAGCCATCAAATGGTGATAAAGTGCATTGCACCTATACTTCAGGCTTGAATTGATTATTTGATAGATACTGATTCATTCCTATGGTCTTGAAAAGCCTTAATTATCGATCAGATCCAAGTTCTTGTTACTATCAACAGGAAAAGAGATGTTAGTTGAGTTTTGGACTTTAAAAAAGCTGATAATCAAAATATTCTGTGATGATTTTTTATTCTGGCAAAACAGTGACCTGCTTGAGTCGGCAGAATCACTTGTTCCGCGCTGGCTAAAAATAAATGTTATTCATTCTACAAGCATTAACTTTCTTGTTATTTTACAGAATCCACTGCATTGGCACCAAGTAAAACAGAAGTCAAACCTCCAGTACCCCAACACAACACTGCACCTGTAGTTCCAAATATCACCTCAACAGAGCCTCCAGTTCCCATTCCCAGCGTGGTGGCAGTCCCGAAAACGGAGGTTGAGTCGCCCTCCACAACTCAGTCATGCCCCATCCCTCCCTTGCAAATGCCTCAACCATCAAATGGTAGCATTAGCAATCCAATCAATTTGTTAGTGCAGCCGCCTAAAGAAGAAAAACCGTCCTTTGCTGAAGGTAAGATCTTAAGTTTGACTTTGGTGGATCGAATTAGACAGCTGGGGAATAAGAGTTGATGAAGAATCTATTTTAAGCATCGAATCTATCCTATGCCTTTAAATTAGCAGACCATGAAATCTTCATTTTAAACTTCAGAAAAATATTGCTAATTGGATTGCATTTTGCAAAAGGGAACCACTAGCATTGTAAGGATGCTAAGATTGTGCAACTTCATCTTTTGCAATAAAATTGCGGAAATCGTGAAAAACTATGAAATTTAGATGGTAATTTTTGTCTTAAATTTACAGTTTTTAGCGAGTAAAATAGAAACTATAAATGGATAATCGGATTTTTCCTCCAAGACAAAAGAAGTTGCACAATCTCAGCAACATTGCAATGCTAGTGGTTCCTTTTTGCAAAATGCAATCCAATTATGAAAACTTTCAATTTGGTGCAAAATTATCTCTCCTGTAGATCGGAAACGATGTAGGTTACAAAAAATGAATAAAAATACAGAAGACTTGTGCCCCGCAAGGTTCCAATTTTGAATCCGTCATTTCTGATGTATATTAATAACTTGCCAGACTATCTTGCAGGTGAGTTGTTGGCAATGGAATCGATCTGCAAACAGTAATTTATGCGGACACCATTAATGTAGTGATCAAAAGCACTGATACCGCGAACAAAATTCGCCTGGCCATTTCCAGAGTGAGAAAGTGGGCTGAGGCAAATAACCTAATACTAAACTTTCAAAAACCCTCTTCTTAAAGTTTATCGAATTTGTGTCAGCCTTCAAACCAATCAATTTTAAGATCATGAAATTACGACAGACCAAACTATAAGGTATCAAGGATTCTATATCGATCCGTTATTAAAATTAAACTCCCCTATGAGGCTCACAGGAAGCCAAATTGCAAGTAGATAATATGGAATTAGAAAACTTTCAAGGGAAACCGACTGAAATTCCCTCATGGTTTATAACCATTTAAATATAGAATCTATGGCATTCAATTATGGGGCCAAACAGTACCAGGGAATCAGCGATATTTAATTTATTAGATATTTTTGGGGCCTCCTCATTTTCGCATGTGACGAATTATTACCTGCGGAACGTATGTTCAAGAAGCCTTTACGCCCCAGTACTGTAAGATGCTTGTCATTGTTGCAACTTATGTTGTCGCAAATTGGTGTGAACACCATGTGTTTAAAATTCGCCTTACACTACATTTTTGTTTATATCATGACCGATTAGGAAGTAGTTTTTTTACACAGAATCATTTCAACAGTTATCGTATTGTTTTTTACTCGAACAATATTGGTTTCTTGATGATGAAGTCGTTTGTAACTATTATTGAAATTAATGTTGCAGCTCCCACGAGCACATCAAATTCCTTGCCAGAACCTGCGAAACAAAATAGTGTGAGCTACAATAACAATAATACACCTTCCTACAGACCAAAGGTAAGTCCGGGAACTATCCTTCCAGCAACATTCAATCTTTCAAAATTCGTATAGAAACCCGTGCCTACCAACCCTATATGAAGCCTCATATGTAAAAACAGCGGATAGCGTGTTTTTAAATTTTGAGAAAATCGTGTCCAAAGTTTTCAAAGCTGAGCACTTTAAAGTCTATGCAGCAAATAGAGTTCGGTCAAAGAATCTATTACAGAACAAATCCTCCTCTATAAAATTAGCCCTAGAAAAAATTTAAAGCAAATTTCAAAGAGATATAGTGATTTTATAAAATGACCACTTCTACTATTTTTATGGAGACCTTTTTTTGAGGCATAAAATGAACTACCTTTCTAGCTAATGCAAAAGAGGTAGAACAATTCATATTGATCAAGTCATGATTACTGCTGAGTTTTTTAATAATTTTTCAAAAAAAAAAAAAAAAATAAATATTTGGCAAAATAATAAAAAAATAGGGAACAAACTGTAATATCAGTCTCTTAAAATAGGGAAACAATTAAAAAGGGTGCCAAGTTTAAGGGACTTTCATGGTGTAAGATGTTTCATTTTGGTTTTAAAATGTTTGTTCCTCTTTTGCAGCTTCCAGAACAAAACTTAAAAAATGCCAGCTCATGGTCATCTTTAGCCCAATCCTCACCATCAATGCTGGTACCCCCAACCCCTCCCCCCTCAGCTGCTCTAAAGTCAGCGGTAGCGGATAGTTTCCAGGCATTCAGGGAACAAGCCAAGGAACGTGCCAAAAAAGTAAGTCATCTTGTAAACTTCACTCTTTCAAAATATCAATGTGAAGAATGCAGGGTTTCCGAAAGGTTCTAGTCTGTCCATTTGAGAACCGTTTTCTTCTTTCTTTTTCTTTACTCTCTGATTGTGAATGAAATTTTGTAACGTATCATGCGCAGTTTTCAAAATCAAATAGAAACCGGCTTTCCCGGTTTTTGCAGCCTTCCTATTACAGCGCTCGGCCTGCTAATAGTGTGGTTGAGAAGTTTTTGCACTGATGTGTTTTTGTGTGGATGATGGCCCATGCATAGAAATATCGCTACTATTTTATCCACAGCATTAGTGCGAATAATTATTAAATAGATAAGTTACCATGATAATTTGATAACCTTAAATGTACCTGAATTTTTAAGATCTAAAATGTCGTAGAATTTTGAGAAAGAGGATAAATGCTTTGTACAGAAGTCCTATAATTTTACTGAGTGGGTTGTCTTTGTTGACAGCAGGCCAGGTGATAGAAACTTCAAAACCTTCGAATAGCATCTCCATCTCTATCAGTCATGAACTAGCTTATTTACGTAGGTTGTGGAATGTAAAGACATAGCTGCTGAAGTTTGCCCCGCTAAAAAACTAATTCTTAAAGAGCATTTTTTAACTGTTCTCTTTATTCTGTTTCAGGAGAGAGCCTTAATCGAACAACAAGAGCTACGAAGAGCCCAAAAAGAGCAAGCAGAAAAAGAAAGATTACGTTTAGAAAATGAAAAACGGAAGGAGAGGGAAGAAGAAGAAGCTTTAGAAAGAGCAAGGTATGTGTATCATGCATCTCATCCAAAGTTCTGTCAGGAATTTTCTTCCAACAATTTTCGATTCTTTTACTACCATGATGTGTTTATTTCATCCATTTTTATCATCCCATTCATTGGTTACAATCATCAAATGATCATCATCAATTACGGTATGATTGTCTACGGGGGAGAAAAGGCCTTAACATTGAAAAACTAAAAAATTTGATCAAATTTGTAAATCGCAAATGAAAATTTTGTCAATTTTTTTATTAAATTTAAATTCTAATCAATTTCTTTGCATTGCATTCAATCTGAACAGGGTGTCTACAAGTCTGGAATTTCCGGAAGGTCCGGATTTCTTAAGGGCGGTCTGGAAATATTGAAAAAGTGCGGAAATTCCGCAAGAAGGTCCGGAATTTATTTTTAATTTGTTGTGATTTTTGTCGCAATTTGAGCGAGAAAATTGAATTTTTAAAATTTTTTGAATTTTGTCAATTGAAGGTACTGAAAAAGTACTATATGTTTACTGTCGAGGAGGTATTGAAATCTTGGGAATGTACTGTAAAAGTACTGATTTTTGGCCAGCCTGTTTTAGTAGACACCCTGCTGAAATAAAATTTGAAATTTTAAAGATCTGAAGTGCTCCCTGAACATACAAGGTCGATAAATGACCATTAAAAATGTCCTCTTTTTGTCACGCACAAGTGATGCTTCTTGCAATAACATGTAATTCAATTCCAAAATTCTTATGTGCGTTTTTCGTTTTGTAGAAAATCAGTTGCGGAGCAAAGCAGAGTAGAAGAGGTTAAAAGTGTAAGTCAAGTTGAAGATATCACAAGCCCAGCTGCACTTCAGAGAACAGAAAATTCTGCTGCTGCCGAACGGGAAAGGTTAAGGAAACGAGAACAAGAACGCAGGAGAAGAGAAGCGGTAAGTATTCTAAAATTTTCTCCTCAGAATGTCTGTTGGTTTGAAAAGTTTGAGGAACCTTGAAAAAAGTCCTTATTCTTTTAGGTGGGTGTGATAAAGCTTAAAAATTATGAAACTTGTATTCTTAGTTCAGAACCATGCACAAAGTTTCAGAAAATTTATTGGAATAAAAGCAACTTCGAACCATGCTTAGTAATTGTAAGAGAATAGGTGTTTAATTTTCTGAAAGTATGTAGGTAGACTTTCCGTCTTTTTACCTTTAAAAATTTATGATGAAAATGTGTAACTATTGTGATCGCACAAGCCCAAGATGTCAGCTTTGATGGTTGAAGTTTCCGAATCAAGTTTTGCCTTTGTGAAGTCCTAAGCAGTCTGCTTTTTTGCTACATTTTTTTTCCCCTCTTTGGTTCGTACAGCAGCTTCTCTTGTAAAAAAATTTCCTGATCTAACCGTATCTTTCTTCTTTCCTCTCTGTTTTTAGATGGCCGGCCAGATAGACATGAACCTGCAAAGCGATCTGATGGCGGCATTTGAGGAATCCTTATAAAGTGTATTTTCGTGGCAATGCTTTTGTGTGAAACTGATTTCTATTCGTGAGAATCACATTTGTTTTTGTTTTACTCAAACAAAATTTAGGAACTCCAGAATTGTAATCTACACTTACTGGACTAAGTAACTAAAGTAATTTATTTACATAATATTCATGATCACTTTAATTTTTTTTTCTCTTTTTTTTTATGCATACATACTTATATTTAAAGAGATTAAGGGAAAAGACTGTTTTTTCTGTTATTTTACTTTGATCTTATAAATCTAGACTTTGTTTTATCTGTAAATATTTTGTTTGTACAATTCTTATAACATGTCAATTGGCTGTGGATATCATTATTAATATTTATTACACCTTTCAATCTGTGTCTTGATTCTTCTTATTGTGAAGTCAAGTAGATTTTACAATTCTTGTCTACTCAATGGTACACCCGACCCTGCATTTTAAATTCAGAGTGGTGTGTTCAATCTTTGTGTGTTTGTGTAGGTATGATTAATATGCCCGTTTATATTGCTGTCTTGTGAGCCCCTTATTAGTTTAAGATTACCAAGAAATTATTTTGGATGTAGAAAAATATAAATATGTTCATTCTCAAGGAACTGGCAGGGAATAAGTGCTATAGGGTGGTAGCTGCCTGAAATAGTTAGAGAATCAATGCTGAGACCTAAATTTTATGATACTTTCAAGAGAAACTCTCTGGTCAGAGAATTTTAATTTCTCTAATTCTGCTGCAGAATCTAAAATTTGTCTGATGTTCAAGAAAAAAAGTTAGGAAATTTATTCCTAAGGTTTCCACTCCCTACATTTCCCCTGTTTACTTACAAACTTCAACCCCTTCTCTTTTATTTGTCTTCAATTTGGGATAAAGAGCCTTTTTTCATTTTTCTGGTCTTCTTTCACCTTGAGTCTCATGCATTGCCCTTGCAAGCAAACTATGCCTTATGAACTCGGAAAATTGTCAATCTTTACTAGATA
Organism: Bemisia tabaci; assembly: GCF_918797505.1. NCBI lineage: Eukaryota > Metazoa > Arthropoda > Insecta > Hemiptera > Aleyrodidae > Bemisia > Bemisia tabaci. Next base: position 14,352,034 of record NC_092796.1, read on the forward strand.
TTAGATTTTCGTTATTGCTGAAAACAGTAAAATGTTTAGTTGCTTTTTGCACAAGTAAGGAAACTTTCAAAAATGGTATTTTGCCAATTTGTTTATCTATTTTATACTTCACTGTTTAGAGCTTGTTATTTTGTAGACTCTCTGTCACCCAAATTCAAGATATTTTGTTCCGGGCTTTTGCATGCTGTAATCTAATAAGTGTTATTAATCTCTAAAAATGTGACCTATGAGGTTTACATCAATTACAGGGAAAACTCTTTTGACCCCTTTAAATGGCATCAAGTTTCTAACAGGGGTGCAAAAATAGTAGATCTTGCAATCCATGGATCACAGTAACTGTGAGCTGAATCTGTGAATACACAAAAGGGAAAATCATAACCTCCAAAAATAGGTTCTAAAAATTAGGAAGTTTGTGTTAGAGATGATGCAAATCTCTAATTTCGCCACGAGTAGAAATGGTCGCCATTTTGGAACTTCTTGCATCTCTGTTATGCGATAGGCTTGTTGTAAGGGTAAAAAAGAAATTGTCATTAAAAACCAACTGCCTGAGCTGCTAGTCTTGTTGAGCCTACAAGGAATGAATGCAGGATGAAAGTTAGGAGGAACAGAACTTTGATCATGCTGAAATGTGTCACGGAATTTTCGAATAGAAGTATATTTCAAAATCTTATTGAATAAAATTCAAGTTTCTAATATGCTTGCCCTTAAATTCTCAGGCAAATTGTTGTCCTTGTCTAATGGCTTTTGAACTGTCAAACAGCATTGTTGAAGGGAAAGGTGGACATTTTGATAATCGAAACTTTTTGCCCTTTTGAAAGGTGATAATGGGGGATATTAAGCAAAATAATTTATGGAAGAAAAAAAGAAAATTGAGAATAATATGGTAGGCTTTTCGTGGTTTTTACGCTCCTCATGGTTATTAGCTATCAAGTTTTGCTGTTACCGAGGCTCTTGTGAAGTTTAATTTTTTTGCCTTCAAGGCCATGGAGAAATTTGCTCTTCAGAGACTTTTTTTGCCAACACTATCCTCGAAAAATCTAACTTACGAACCGAGTTTAATGGAGAGGAGCTAATGTTGTTTGGTTTATTTTAAAACCGTTGTATCTGCCTCTGATTTCCCCGAGGAAGTAGGTGTTATTGTAGTTGTGACCATTGACTTTGCTCCTCTCTGTTTAATCCAATCCAAGCGATGAATCCCTCACATTTTTTAGAACATCACATGCTCCTCTAACTCACCTCCTCCTCCACAGAAAACATACATCTCTAATAGCAATCGAAGAGGAAGAGGTTGGATGCCCTCATTCAGTTAGCTGTTTACTTTGGTCTCAAGTTTAAATTTCATTAAGGTGTTCGAATTTTAAAATTTTATCTTGATCATTCAAATGATAATGGAACAGTCTTAATAGGTCATTTAAGGTATGTAGCAGTAAAATTCTCCTGTCATTGTCTTTTTGTAACAACATTTCAGACAGCTCTTTCACTGGTATTTGGGCCTACATGAGACTGATTTTTTAGATTAAAGCTTCCTTGGCCCAAGCTTTCTCTGTAAAATGTTTACTAACTTCTCATCCTGGGACTTTTCTCTCTTTCTCTTTTTCTACTCTGAAGATAGTCATTAACTGCTTCAAAGCTGATTGACTGTATTCTTGGTTTGACGTCCGATCTTGAGCTCTCAAGAACCCATTGGTGACAGAAACCATCAAGAAACAAATATGAATATAGTCCTTGAAGTAATTCGACTTCTTACATTATAAGCAAGCTTTATTACTTACTAAACTGTATGAATTATTTCCCATGGCATGATGTAGCCTAGTTTCCAATGCCAGAAAATGATGAGTCAATCAGATGAAAGTCAGAATTTTCAATGGAACTTGACTGCAGCCTATTTCAATCTCACTTTGCGTATGATTTTTGAATATCATTATTACTTAGGAAATGAAGCCTTGTAACTTTGATGATATTGTAATGACTTGTCCTCTTAATTTTTATGGAAGTTTTCTAAGTTGAAGTAACTGTAAAGCGGTCCCAACAGGATTAGCAACTATGTAGAATATTCTTGCAATAGTTAGTTAAAATCGACAAAAGCTTGCTGTTGACTATAGAATGAAAGACTGTGTAGTTTCCAGACATCTTAAAAATAGATCCTCAGGTAGGATGCCTTTGTGTGAAAAACCACAAATTTTATAGCCGTGAGAACATGGTGAATAGTTATTAGATGATTATTTACTGGAATATTTTGGTGAAAGTAAGTCTTGCTACATAGTTTTATCAAGTTACAATCGATCGCTGTCATTGTAATACACTAGTTCAACCATCTTTATTAAATATGTTTCTGTTTGTAATTGACATCTGTTGATTTCATCAATTTGTATTAACATCAAAACAAAATCAATCAATAAGTCATAATTGTATCATTTTATGAGTATAATGCTGAGACATCATCACGTGCTAATTCTTCATATCAACAAGCCAGTTTTGTTTGTCTGTCAAACTGGCACCCCTTCAGAACTGAACTCAGATGAAAATTTTTTGTAAAGTAGTATTAGAAGGGAAATACACAATTAATTTGTCAATGTGACACAATATCTTATAAATTAATGGTATAATTGCTGTAAATGTCCCCTGTCCTTCTTGTAACAAGAAAATGGCTCTCCTCTGAAATAACTTTTGTTTGCGTTAGTTATTGTGCAAGTAAAACTCACCCCTGATCGAACTATTTGATGCTGATTCTGTTGAATTCTATCATTTAGGTGTAAATATTTGTTTGACATAGTTCAATTTTTGTTCAATTTTGTACATAAATTAAAAAACAACAAAATCATACGACTATTTTATTTCTGCTTCCATAGTTTTTCAGTAACTCACTACTTTTTTCTCCTCCACTATTCTGTTTCCATTGAACACTTTCTCTCGTCAAAAATTATGTTATGTACCTGAAATCCTCTGCTTGTGAACTATTGTTTTAAAAAGAAAACAAAGCAACTCTTGTGATACTTTCTGTAAAATCTTGGACCGAGAAGAATATCCTAACAATATTGGAAGTAGAGCATTGCTTGGTTTTCTCGTAAAAAAAGAAATATGGGAAAAAATTAGGTGACGAGTAATAGGCCCAAGTAGCATCGAGCAACAAGCATATTGAAATAAAGTTGCAGTTTAGTGTAATAAAGTTGCAATTTTGTTTACTGTGAAATTGCTGTAATTTTATCTAATGTTCAAGAAATTCTGACTTTATGCGATTAATAAAATTAGATTCTTTTATTATAAAGATAGTTTTTGTGCAATTTAAACAAAATTGAAACACATTTCAATTTCATTGCGATAGAAGTCATGAAGAGATTACGATCAGTACCTAGATAGACAAAATACGCAACACTCCAATGTAGTAGCAATAATATCATCATGAAGTTACATAGCATTCTGTGCTACAAGAGTGATTAGGTTGATTCTGGTTCATGCCATTAAAGTATTCAAATGCAAGGGTGTTTTATTTTGGCAGAATGGCATAACGCTGTCTTGGAATGCTTGAATTTATCTGTTACAGCAACAAATAAGGAGGTAGAATGATCACAGACGTAATAAATACACCAAATGTAGACAAACAATGTCTCAATTTAATGGGGGTTTTTTTATGTAAACAATTAAAAAAGCAACTTGAACAGGTATACAAAAATAAAAAATGTAAAACTTAATGCACATAAACTGAGGGTTTAGGTTTGATCTAAAAGCTCATTTGATTCAATTGCAATAATCATGAAGAAAGGGTGTTTGAATTGCATCCTTCTCATCTCAGTATGAATTTACAAAAATTCAAAATATAAGGTAAAAAAATTACAATAATACTTAGAGGTAAGAATAAGTAAAGGCCACCTCAGGAATAATAAATTGCACAAATTGAATTAATTCAGCACCCAACTCATATTTCCTCAACTATCATTTTAACAGATACATAAAATCGAAAAAAATCTTAACATAACGAGACAAAGCTGAGCTCTGATATAAAATACGCAAGATGTTTCTGGATAATAACAATTCTTTCATAGAACGAAACATTAACAATTAATGGGATGAACAAAAAACCCATGCATCTGACCCTTGGCGTTGATAACTAATCGATGAAATGACTTCTTTGAAGAAGGGCGTAACCGTCAAAAGTCAAGTTTAGATACAATTTTTGTTTGATGATCAGATCAGGTTGCAGCCATTTAATGTTACGAATAAGTAAGTCTTGATATGTCCAACATTTACCGATGGAGCATAACAACTCCATGGAACATGGTCAGGAGAATTGAAATGAGACCAACCATTCTCTGACGTATTGCTTTGTCTTTACATAAATATCTCTGGTGCATGTAAGACTATTATGAACCTTTGATCTTTAATTAATACATTTGTGGGAAGGGGGGGGGGTGTGGTGAAAACAGCAAATAATCATTCTGCACAAAAAGGGAACAACTCAATACATATATATAACATCATGAATTTTACACATAAAGTCCAAACCTCCCAAAACAAAAATGCACAGAAAAAAATTAAATTGCTGATTTAACAATTCAATAGTTAGAAAAAGTGATTGCAATGTTTCAATGTACATTTTACAACAAAAAAATGATACTTTAACAACAAAATAAATGCTACTTAAACCATCTCGGGGGTTAGATTAGCTTTCCACTTTTGTAAAATGTACATTTGAAACATTGCAGTCACTTTTTTTAACAATTGAATTGTTAGATCAGCAGTCCATCTTTTTCCGTGTGGATTTAAATAAAAATGAAATCGATAAGAGAGAGAACACGAGGAACTCCTCATCAATGAATTATATCAGTCAGTTCAAAAAAGATAAAACTTGATTTGTTAGTGATATTGACTTTTTTGTGTAAATCATTGGTAGAGATGAGCGCATATGGTGCCGAGAAATGTTTGTCTGTATCAAGACAGGAGGTGTCCAAAAGGATTGAACATCTCGAGGAATTGGGAGAATCCCTCTTAAACACCATCGAAGATGAGGTTTTGGGGGTCTGAAAGTATTTTCATTGAATTCCAAAAGGTTGATTCGATCTCTCTCGCATCCAACATTCAAATTTATTCAACTGCTGACAATTTTGTTGGAAAATATAGTTCCATCACAGATACGCATCTGATTTTATGATAGTTGCAATGCTTTGACTTTGATTTAGATTGAAAGGAACAGCAAAAACAAAAACACTTCCTTTCCTCTTTTGCCGTCAAGGGTCTACTCTTCTCAGTTGGTCAGTGCAAAAATGGCCAAATTCAATGAATTTGACAAGTTTATTTGTTGGTTCTGAATGATATATTTACTTTAAACCAAATCGAGACATAAAGCCCAACAGAGGGTACTCTTAAACATCAGACAGTTCCCTCTACCTAGACTCTTGGCTGCTAAGCCACTTTTATCAATACTATAAATTTTTTTACAGAGAAGAGGCTGTTTTTGTACTGATAGTTTCAACTGCAGGAAGAGAAATCTCCTGATGATCCCCCACTTTTTGATAAAAGCCGGATGTCTTTGAGAACAATTGACTTACTCACAGCTTTGCACATGTCATACACTGTCAATCCTGCAATAGTAACTGCTGTCAAGGCTTCTATTTCAACCCCTGTTTTCCCCTCACAACTAACATTAGATGTAAGTATCACAGAGTGACTAGCTAAATCCAATTCTGCTTTAACGTCAATTTTGGACAAACAGATATTGTGACACAGAGGTATTAGTTCTGGGACTTTTTTGGCTGCAATTATCCCTGCTAACTGAGCGACTGTTAAAACATCGCCTTTTTTGATCATGTTTTCCCTGATGAGGCTCATCAGTTGCGCTCCGATAACAACAATACACTGTGCGGAGGCACAACGTTTCGTGATACTTTTGGAGCTAACATCCACCATTTTGAATTTTCCATCCCCCTTTATGTGTGTCAAGTTCCTGTCATTCATTCTTTTTGAAGTGTGAAAATATCGTACAGCAGAGTGGCTCCAATTCTGTTTTCTACTCGGATACATTGTACATTGAGGACTTAGAAAACTAAACTTACTTTGACTGTCAGTGTATTCCAAATTAACGCAGCTAGCTAAATTAATTTTGCTAGAGAAGCAACACAGATTGTCCATGTTCAGTTGCGGTGAAACAGGAACTGAAGATGTAGAATCAGGTACAAGGAATGGTGCGTGTGAATTGTTCGGAGATTCGCATATTTGTACAGGAGCTTTTTCAGGGCTCAGTTGGACTGATTCCTGACCAAAGAGCTTTAACAAGGTTGTTGAGCCATCTGGAACGAAAAACAACGCACGCTCTGTCATCCACCAATCAAAATCATGGGACGGTTTGGCATTTTCGCGAGATTGCTCATACCTGCTCGATTAAAAAATAAGAAGATGAAGTTTATATGCAACACAGTGGGTGAATTTTTTTGAGTAAGGCTTAAAAAAGTGCTGCTCAGCTCAATTCAACAAAACTGAAAAAATACTGTGGTCCATGATAGATTTTCAAAGCCACCATCATTCATCAAGGGCTCATGTAAGGCATTTTTATTAATTAAAAAAAAAATTAACCAAGGATTTTGAGGAACTTTCAAATTATTTTTTATTTCGACAAAAACATTTCTTAAGCCTTCCAGAATGCCTGAAAATAAAGCTTTTCCTTTTGACGCACCAATATTATCTGCCATCTGTATAAAGAGACGAGTGCATGTCAGGGTGAATGATGCTTATTCAAAATTTCAAGTTTCCATTGCAGAATAAAAAAAATCTGGATTTATAAAACTATAATGTATGGTCATCAAAATTTCAAACATGAAATAATTCACATAACAAATTCTGAATTAAGCTCATAAGCAAAATTATTTACAAGATTAATTTACAAATGCCATTGGTTAAATGGAAACACAAAAGACAGATCTGTTAAACTGCTTGATTAGTGTTGCTTGCAAATGTTAATATATTACATTCAACTTTATGTTAAAAAACGTTATGGTATGAATAAGTTCTTTGAAAATTTTAGTAGACATAACAAGTCACATGGGGCTTTAATTCATGAAAAGCCTGATGGCCTATTCTTTGGTTCTCAAAATTGGAAAAAAATGCTATTAGTGACAGATTTGAACAGAATCCGGAGTATATCTGAAGCAGAATATGAAGTTGCCTTACCTGCATGTTGCTGTTTTTTCCTTCGAACAGCTACTTGTATCATTGCCAACATGTCATCTTGACTCATTCCACTGCGTAACATGTCCCTGAAGTACAGAGAGATAATTATGAAATTTTTTTTTAAAAAAAGGATGAAAAAATTTTGACAGTTGCTTGTAACTTCGTAAAAATTGTAATTGTCTTCAATAAAGACTGAATCTGAATTCCTGAGATTAGAATCAGGACTACAATTTTTTCAGGACTTTGTAATTTTTGCAAGTGAATGAGCATTCAAAAGTAAGCATTCACAGTGAAATTCAGATATCTAATGTTAAAAATGGCAGTTGGATAAACATTGAGGCTCTCTAAGGATTATTCCTCATCTTTGAAAAAATTGAGCTGCTAGTGCTAGACAAGATTCATTTCATAGAAAAACTAAAATAAATGTAACCTCAAATCGTCAGCCTTCGATTTCATAACGTATTTCTTTAAAAAAAAGAGAAAAAAAGGAAAGGGCTTTTCTCACCTCAAGGAAATTTCAGAATTTCCAAAAAGACAAACTTTCAGACTCCCATCTGCCATCAAACGTAGGCGGTTACAGGTTCCACAAAAATGATTTGACATGGAGGTAATGAACCCAATCTGACCTTGGAAGCCAGGAATTTTATAAGCCTGAAAAAACAACACCAATTGAGGCAAGAGGCAACCAAGTATGTTCTTTAAAAAAATATTGGAAACCGGAGGACAAAAGAATACTTTCGAGAAATTTTGGTTGGATATATTGCAAGAGTTGCTTTAACAGAGATAGTGTCTTAGCCATACAGCATTCAATTCTGTGAGGAACCAAATATTCAAATGACAGCACAGTTGTTTTACTCAATCTCGGAGAAGTTTTCATGACCTCTCAGAGTCTGAAAACAAAAAATCTGATTTTTGAAAAATTGATGATGAGATCGGTTATTTTGGAGAATTAAATGTGCATCCATAGTTGCCTTCTTGATTGGCCATGACTACTGTTATAGCTTATATTTTAAGAATAAGTGTGCCCAACTGAACTTTTTCCCTCTGTGATAAGAACGATTGGTTAAATATCAGCACAATCCTTATGGATATGATTCAGTACACAATCCTTATTTAAAAGGAATGGACCAATAGACCAGGCGTGAATTCAAGTATCATGATGTATGTTGTCATACCGAGATTTCACATAGAAAACGATTTGTGCAAAGAAAATGATTGAAAGTAACTCCTAACTAAGATATTTAGACAGAGAGATCATTTCTCCTCTTGAGAAAGAAAGTTAATTAATTACCTTTGATGTATCATGCTTTTGGTTATCCAGAGGTGTCATAGAAGGATACTTGGATTTAATAGCTGTTAACATCTCTTTGAAGGTAACTAGTTTTGAATCATTCCATTTGTTCCCAGTGAAAGGCATGTATTCGATGAAACGGACATCCACAGGCCGGTCTCTTGTGAACTCGACAAAGTCCATGACTTCATCATCGTTGACGCCTCGCATGACAACGCAGTTGACCTGGTGCAAACAAAAAATTTAAGAGAGCGTTAAGTCTATCCAATGAAAATTATGAAATAATGTGTGACTGATCACAGAAAAAGGGAACTTGGTCAACACAGAAAAATTCCATGACAGTGATATCCTGGAAAATGCGCTGCAACCATGACCAAAGCATAAATTTGCAAACCTCAATCTCCAATTTGTTTTGATTTACTGAGAAGTTTATGCGTCGACATTTTTATCAAACATCCCCTTATGTAATAACTTTAACAGATTAAGTAATTTATCATTTTTCTTTTTAGAGATAACTTTTATCGCAGACAGTCACAAATAAGACAAGTTAATTTTCCAGACTTTCAATGATGGACCAATGAGACAAAGTTCTCCAGGAAAGTTGAACTCTGGGAACAAGAGCACATACTAGAATATTTTAAAATGCCAATAGGAGAAAGGGGCAGGAGTGTTTTGTCCCAATGAATGAAAAAAAAAAAAAAACTCCTACACATACTTCTTGATTTTGACTTTGAGTTGAAGTAGGTATGAGAGTGGCTGCAGGATACAGCATAGATGTACTCAGAGCACCAACAAAGGTGTATGGGCGATGCGAAACTAAATAAAATAAGTTTACTCAAGATGGTCGAGAGCGGTACACTTAAGAACGCTCGTGGAAATCAGATTGTGCTTTAATATAGATTATGGTAATTTTTATTTACTGTTTATTCTCGTAATACAGCACTGCATTTGAAGTAAAACTAGATTTTTAAATGATAAGAACACAGTTTGGTTTCATGTCTTGGCTGTCTCTATTTTTCTTATATGATTTGCGTTGCGAAGTTGCACCCAAATTTTCATTTCAGGTACTTGACCCAATGAAATTCATTAGAAATTGGAGTGGGAAACCATCTGTGTTATTCAGACACCATAAAATATTTGAGCTCTGAGGAAATAACAGTGAAAATTTATGTTATTTTACAGAGATTTGAGTTAAAGGTGTCCCAAAAAATCGGGAATAAGAACATTGTTTACATCTTAGTGGAGTCTAGGTGACTTACTTTGGGTTGTTGAAAGCCTAGTTGTACAGCGAGATCAATTCCTGCTACTACTCTTCCCCACCCTTTTCTTCGAGACATGATCTCAAATTTTTCAGGTTTCAGAGTATCTAAACTAATGTTGACAGAATCAAGGCCTGCTCTCTGAAGAGCAGGTAACAGTTTGGTGAGGGCAAGTCCATTTGTTGTCATACCTAAGTTATTTAGTCCACTTAATTTGCGCAAACATTCTGCAAAAAATTGTAGAAGAAAACATGGAGGGAAAATTAAGGCCAGCTTCAGAGTCAGTTCGTTCTCAAGCTTCTCAATGCAATCTAACGAAATTATTAAAAATACAGGTAGATGACTGAGGTAGTTCTTTGTAAGCCATTCATTTCTTAGTGTAAATAGTTATTCGCCTGTAACAGATTACTGGGAAGCTAAATTGGTATTCTTAAACCCCAAACAACATCACTCATACATCAAAATGGGTGGGAAGCATCAGTTTATAAGTACTAATATTTCCTATTAAAAAATATTTCAATTGATGATATAACATGGTAATGATAAAACTATATAAACTTGTATTCTGATTGCTGTTTTCGAAAATTTGAGCGAGACACTTCGATACTAGACCCACAGGCTTGATAAGAGCACAATGTATCAAGTATGAACATTTTTACTGAAAAAGTTGCCCTCTGTAGAGAAATTACAAAGAGGTTTCCAACACTAAAAGATATTCCTTAAAGAAAAAGCTCTCTGGTTGCCTGTCTAGGCTGAGTAGGTAGGTCTTTTAAACTTTTTAAAAGTCTTACCAACTATATGGATGATATCTTTGCAAACTGTCGGTTCTCCACCAGTCAACCGAATTTTTGTCACACCTTCCTGTACAAAAAGGGATGCCAGTTTAATGATTTCATCGGATGTTAAAAGTCTGGATTTTTCTGTCAATTTGACTCCTTCGGCAGGCATGCAGTATTGACCTAGAATAGAAGAAAATAAGATAACAGGAAGGAAAAATAAATTGGGATGTATGAGAAAAGAGAACACACTTTTTGTACAGGAATTTTCTTACCACAGACTTTAATGAAAGTGGAAAATTTGACAGGTCAAAACCCACTTCTTTCAGGGGAATGTTTCATTGCACAAAGTGAATGAGGCACTCTACATAGTGGATCGTAATAATCGTAAGGTAACAAACCCTGAAAGCCCAATTCAGACGGTGAAACTTTTTTTACACCTTTCCTTCTGCTGTAGTCGGATGAAAATTTGGATCAAGTGACACTGACACAACACACAGCAACCCCATAGGAAGTCGAACAGAAATTTGAATCTGATGTCATCTTCAACTTCCTATCCAACTTTTGCCAAGTTCGCGACGCCAATAAGATGGAAAGTTGGAACGGAATATTCAGCCCGACATGAGGTGAAGCTGTATCTTTATAAACCAGAAGCTGATAGAAAAATCCCGATGCTGATGTCTGGTATTCGACGGTATCACACAGCAACGGTATTATATCAAATTTTTTTTGTCCAACTTTCCATTCAGCAAATTTTATTCTTTGAAATTTGACCTTGAAAAATGATGCTTGCTTTCTATGTGGATGAATAAAACAACTACAAGTAAACTGCGAAAAAAAAATGTTTAGGATTCACACATGTGCTTCTAAATAAAATGATTTAGCCAAATATGTAGCACAAAAGTTTGATACTTACATCGTAGATTACACTTTTCAGTGAGTGATATCCTTAAATAGGTATGTTTTCTGCCGAACGAATCCGTTAGGAGAGAGGGATTTGCCTCTTTGATGTGTGAAGATGTTTTATACTTTATGGATTCCTAAAATAAAAAAGAGCGAGGCATAGTATGATAAATTTTGAGCAAATATAGTAAATTCCACGGGTGCTTGGTCAAAAATCAATCATCACAAATATGCAAGGAATTAGTAAATCTGCTGATTAGATTTAGATTGATTACTTTCCGTGAAGATCTATCAGGAACTATTTTTTTTCTTTCGTATTTTTGAATTTATTTTAAAAAAAAAAACAACAATACCAATAGACAACGAGTATTTGAGGGGTAAATTTTTTTTCCTGCTCCTTGATCCACTCTGATCGAAGAGGGTTAGGTACTACAGTTTTCGGCTAGGTGGGACTTGGTTTTTCTCGGCTGAGGGCCCCTACAAGGGAAGAACAACTTTCGGATACTTCGTTCTTGGAACAAAAAGTTCAATGATGAATTTTCGATGTTCAAATGTTTTCACTTCCATAGATTAGAGTAGGTACCTGACTCAATTTGGTTTCATAACACTATGATAGAGTTATACAATCTAGATTTAAATTAACAATTAGGCAATTTATTGATTTCCATTAATCTTGGGCTTAACTTTAAATAATTATAGCTTGGTGTCTCAATTTTATATTTCCGATAAACGGAGGTAACTAGCCTTTTTTCTGTTGAGACCTTTTTTTCTCCATGCACCATTGACTTTTTCTACCTATGGGAGACAATGGGTAAAAACGCATATAGAACCAGCAATACCTACACCACTCAGGGTGGTTATGTAACCGTCTGCTCAACATCCCATGTCCCGAAGGTGCTGACTAAGATCTCCGTCTCTCGGTATCTAAATGTAACGTAATTTTTGGATTTTACCTTGCACTGTAAATAACCGCCCTTTGACAAAAATAGTTGATCCTTCCTCTGGTGGCAAGACAAACATTTGTCAACCTATTGAACAATTTGTGCATTCCGCACAATGTGCGAATGAATGATTGATTTTTACTGTAAATATGAACGTTTCATAGTATTGGCATATAAGGATTTGTTTACACTACAAATATCATGAGTAATCTTCTGAGATGAAGTTCCAACGGAAAATATCTGCACTATTTACCTGAATTGGTGTAGGGGCAGTTACAATACAGCGACAATGGTTGTTGCTAAAGAAACTTAATAATAAAGTTTTAAACTGAGATTTCTGAACAAAAGCTCGTGCCATTTTACTTTCAATAAGAGCACATGGTACCTGAGACAGCATGATGCTATCAGTTATAATTAGATATTATAAAGATGATTATAAAGTACCGATCTGCGCTATCTTTCCTGTAATAAAACGTGGTGGTAAACAAAGATATCAATGATGATAACAACTTATCACTGTCAACAGGTTTGACGTCAGAAGTTCAGAACTTCCATGTGACGTCATCTATCGCAAGCTAGGCTTTGGCTTTACTCCCATCTTTATCTATTATCATACTTACTCCGTCGTTTCGTTTTCCACCTCACTTCCTTGAAAAGTATTTCTGATTTCCTGATTTCCCCACAATATCTCTAGATATTTTACTTTCCATTGGATACCCTCCACTGTTTGATTTTCCTAAGGACTCTGAGAATCGTATCTCTGATTTATCATAATCGTGGTGTGTGTGCAAACTTGCAACAATTAGTATCACGTACATTTACTGCGTGTGATCTGAGCCTGAGCCTGTGCTGATCAACCAATCTAAACTTTAACCTTTCTGTGCCGCAAGTCGCCTCTCTTGCGTTGTCTGCAATATAGTTTCCTATTTTATTTTCCAAAGTTTCTTGCATCCTCTTTCGAATAATGGCCGAAGAAGCTGTTGTATTCACCTTTGAAGAAATCAAGCAACTTACTGACAACAAGAGGAACCTTCTTGTCATCCACAATGGTGTCTATGATGTGGCTGAATTTTTGAATGAGGTAAGAAAATAACTATTTATTAGTTTTAGATAGGCTTGTCGGGAGATGATTGCAGTTGCTTCTATTTTTGTCGGACATTATACGAAAACTTTAGAGTTCATCGCGAGAGCTCCTACTCATGGATGAGGACTTTCATTCCTTTTTACCGAAGATTTTTTGTGATGAGTTACAGTCCCAATCATAATACTATGACCCCGCGCGGTGATATCAAATCCCTATTTTTTTGCTTACTTTTGCCTGATACGTTGCCTATTTCCATGAAACAGGGTTAAAAGTTGAACTAGCCGTAGTTAAAACATGAAAGGTTCAGCTTTCTCTTCTTCAACTCTTGGCTCCGATTATTCTTTCAGAATTGCATCTTTTCTTGTTAAAATTCAAGTAGTCAGCTCTCCAATCCTGCAATCATACCTTCCTTTAATAATCCCATCAACCCTTTACTTAACACCACATAATTTACCAGCAACTTTTGAAAAGGATCTTTCTAGCCACTAAGTAATTGCCTGAGGGACAGTACTTAGTGGCCCCAACTTCTCTAGGGATACTTACTACAAGTGAATTAAATGAGTTTGTGGTTCCATATGAATTTCTTCAGGAGAACACATGTCAACAGAATCAACCCTTTCCAATCTTAGAACTTATCACCGACTGACTATCTTTAAAATTTGTATAACGTTGTAATTAAAATGTCTGAACCTTCATAATATTTCATCAATCCAATTCTATTTCAGCATCCTGGAGGTGAAGAAGTGCTCCTTGAGCATGCTGGTAAAGATGCCACTGAGAATTTTGAAGATGTTGGACATTCAACTGACGCCCGTGAAATGATGGCGAAGTACAAAATTGGAGAGCTTGCAGAGGTTCGCATAATCTTTTTGTATTTTAACTTCTTACTCACATCTTCCTTTGAGCTGACTCTACATCTTCTGCCAAGTCAAATATATTGGTATCAATTTGTAGTATTTACCTAATATCAATTACCTTAATTACTAAATATGCGCAATCTTGGAGATGGATTGATGCCAGAATTATATTATCACTCTTCTTTTGATTTTATTTGGTAAGCTGACACTCACAGGTGGGATAATTTAATCCAACTGTTGCGTTTGTTTAATTAATGTACGTGGGATGTCATTCTTGTTGACAGAACTATCAAGATACTTATTATAAATCATTTCTCGATCTTTTTTACTTTAGCAAGGAAGGATTAAGTACACCTTTTCTGGAGACAGAGAAAAAAAATTCATGGGATTGTCCAAAAAGTTACGTTGATTAATTTTTCAATTACTAAAAAGGAAAACAGCAAGTTTACTTATATAACACCGCAAAATGAGGTATGAAGGCTCCTTCCAGAGTTCGTTTTCGATATGCTAGTTCTGGTCGGAAGTAAATTTTCATTTCTCCTTAAGTGAAAAATATTATTCTAGGTGCAATTTAAATTTTTTTTTTTGAAGTTTGGCTCGAGTCAAAGGCAAATAATTGACAACTATCTAACTATTTTTCTCTTTGCTATTTCAGAGTGACAGGAAAGCTCTAGAGAAAGAAGAAAAAAGTAGAGTTGCTGACTCATCTAGCAACAGTGACAACTCTAGGTAAAGATTCGTTCTCCTAATTTTTTCCTTTTACTTTGCATTTTCCTATCATCAATGTGAAATTTGACTAACATTTAATCAATTTCCCTTGCAAAATTATGTGACTCTCTATTGAATCTTTCAAACATGGTATCTCTTGTGCAAGGCTAAGAAAAACCAAAAATAAGACTGGTTGGAAACACTGCATTTACTCTTGAACTAAACTAAGCAAACTTGACCTCGCAGTGATTCCACCGGATACTTTTGTGAAAGAATAGAATTGGGGGCAAAATCGGTGCTCATTTGCTCTTCCAGGGTAAGCTGAAAAAAACTATTGAAACAACAACTGGAATGGAGGGAATACTCAGCGTTTATTAGCAACGATTTTTTGTGCAGTATCCAATTGACTTTAAAATAAATATTTAGCAAGGCTGCAGGTACACAATGTTTGAAAGAAAGAGGAAATTTCATACTTATTTGAGAAGCACTGAATGAACATGGAAAATCTATGAACAGTCAGTAATTCCTTGTGTTTAACTTATTGGTTGTAATGGCCATTTGAAAAGTCTGTGAGAAGTAATACTTCTCTCACTCAATATAGAATTAATCGTCAAGACTGTCAGCCTCTGGCCGAAGTGTCGCATGGGCTACTTTTGTTGAGGCAATGTTCAGAAAATCCTCAAATTTATCCTATTCTTACGGGAAAACTAATGAACAGAATCACTTGAAAATTTTACTGAATATTTCTTTTGTCATCAAGATTAATTCTTGAATTATGCCTAAAAGTTGGTGCAAAAATTTTAAAGAGAAAATCAAAACAATGAAGAACTGGCTGGCAACTTACCTTCTAAACATGAATTACGCTTGTGATACTTTGACCAGAAGGTGACAAGTTAGCCATTTTGTCAGTCCTAAATGAAGTAGTGTTAATGGTACCTATCTTTTAGTCTCCTAAAAGCCCTTCGATAATTTCAAAATCACAAATTTTCTACTATATTCTTCAAATATTTTATATCTCCCCAGAATTTTATTTTCTATCATGCACAAATTAAGTTGTCTCAAAGAGGAAAAAAACATGTATCTGTGGCTGTGTCCTTATTTTCTTTCTGTTAGGTTTTCTAAATGATAAATACCCAAACCGTCACTGAAAATTTTATGAAGAAAAAAGTTTGTTCTTTCTACAGCGTACCTACTCGAAATGCCGTGCTAAAAGGATGACTTTTCTGGAAAATTCATTTAAAAAATTACAAAACATTTGAGATGGCTGACAAGCTATTATTTTTCTCCTCGTTCACCTTCTCCTTATGACCTCATTTTTTTCCCCATGAAAGTTGTCCCTCTGTCCAATTTACAACTGTGGAACCACCCCACTAGCAAAATTGTTTCTTTGATTTCTGCCAAGTCATCAAGAAAATCACCAAATCATTCTCTGAACCCAGCATGAATTTCCTGCATGTTCTAAAGCCCAGTATATATCTATTCCAATAAACTGGAACTTCCCAGTTAAAAAATTGATGTGTCAGTGTGGGAATATATTTAAATTGGCAAGATGTTATTACATGATGGAATCAAATCAGCATAATGAAGTGTAGCTTTGCCAAGTTCACTCTTAATATTTGATAAAGAGGCAGTTGCAAAAAAGTGAGGTTAAGTCCTCAGAATCAGAAGTGAATAACTTCTTCCTGTGTCGTTATTCGAGAGCTGTAATTATCTGCCTGCTCCTGAATTTTAATGAGTGCATGTGGGGCCAACCAATTATGAAATATGCATGGCATAACCTCTTCGAGTTTCTCCCCTCAAGATTGCTTCAATCAAATTATGCACTGTTCACCAATATGAATTAATCAATCACAGATTCACTTATTTTTTTCCTCTCAGTATGTTAAGCATTCATGTTCCTGAAACTCACTGAGTGTTTGGGAAAACCTGTTTTCTCTTATTTTTTTATGTAGAACTTTTAGACTTTTTCCCTCGTTCCATTCCAATTGCCACCAACAACACATGTCAACATGGCCCTCCTTGGCCTTCATTTTCCTGGGCATACTTGCCATGCTGTTTTTATGTGTCTAATTCTTAAGAATGTTATGCTCTGTCTTCACTCATACTAGGTGACTACACAAGCTTTGTGGGCTCGGTAATATACAGGGTAATCCGAAAGCCCCGCACCACCAGCACCAAGCATCACCTTTGTAACTTTTAAATAAATTGAGGTAGAGACTTGAAATTTTTTGAGTACTTCTAGGTCAATGGAAATGACTTTCCGGGTCCCCCAAAATTTTAGGTGGACCTCTCAGAAAAAGGGCAAAATTCTCAAGGTTCCTAACAGTGTTGCGGAACTTTTGGATCACCCTATATATTGCACTTCTAGGTTGCAGCATAGTATCTCTCAATAATATTGCAACATTTCCACTGTTATACCTAATTATTTGCTTTATTTATGCATTCTCTATTGAGAAGTTTTATTTGAAAAGACTCAACCTGGCAACAATGCTGAGATAGTGTAACTTGAAGTACATCCAGTAATTGACCATTGTGAAGTAGATTGGAAACTTTACCTTGAGACAAAAAGGAACAATTGACTTAAGTCTGAAGAAAAAAAAAAGTATTTTCTCAGTCTTTTGGTTGGAAGCTCCTTATCTTTATAGGCATCTTACATTTTTATGGGCCAAATTGAAGATTCACCTCCAAACGTTTTAAGTCAGAAATAAATCATCAGTAGGCACTTCTGAATACTTCTTCATTGAGTAGGTACAATTTTATAGGATCAAAATTTTGACTGTATTCGCCAAGAAAGGGGAGAAAATTATCAGGTATAACATGCTACCTAGCACTGAATGCAGTTATATTCTGGTTCTTTCAAGTGGTCAGAAGATGACTAATCATCGTAAAGCATAAAATCTCTTTCTATGTTTTTTTTTTTTTTTTTTTTTTAAATTACTGTACCTATCCTGACTTATTGCAAAATTGTTTTATGGATGTCTTATCCTCTGTTAGTGAGCTGCTCATCTGTTCAGGATATTTGGTCACTCATTAAATTGCTGACCTTGACTGGACTGGTTATTATAGTCATGATTTTTCCACAGGGTTGCCACTCATAATAGAATGTCTCTGCTTGATGGCACAACAGAACTTTTTTTTATTCCTTGCTGCACCCATCCCCCACGCCTTAGCCAATCTCATTACAAGGATTAATGCTTTGCAAGTTACCTGATCTTAACAGCAAGCTTCATTGTGCTCCTCAAAGCTCGAAAATGTATTTCGACCATGAATCTCAACCCAACTCTGTAGTCCAGCCAAACTAAGCTACTGAAATGAGGCAACCCTGTGTATTTGCAATCTTTTCATTACCTTGCTATTATATAATCAGCCTCTTGATTACTTCCTTAATTCCATGCACCTCTCAACTAATAATGCCGATTTCGTTTATTTGGGTCTACTTTTTTTTTTTTTTTTTTTTTTTTTTTTTTTTTTTTTTTAAATCAATACCAAGCCGATGAGTTCAGAATGTTCCTGTTTCTCTTTTATGGTGGCAGAAGAGGGGAGAGGGGGGCTTACATTCTTTGAATTTTAGATTAACTCGTAAAACTCAACAGCACAGAGGACTACTATCGGATGTCACCGAGTCTAATTATATGAAAACTTTAAATATTTTCATCTCCAACAAAAAAAAAAAAATCATCTTCTTTTGAAGCTTCTTATCTCAGGTCGGCTCCTCTTCTTTTTCCTCTTCTTCTTCTTCTTCTTCTTCTTCTTCTTCCTCTTCCTCTTCTTCTTCTTCTTCTTCTTCTTCTTCTTCTTGTTCTTCTTTCAGTGAAATATTTCATGAAGTGAACTAAGTAATTTTTTTGAATTTTTAAATGAATACCCTATTTGTCCTTTTTAAAATGCGAACAAAATTAACCAGAATCAGACAGTGGCTAGATTCCTTGGATGCTCTATTTTTTTTACTAGAAAACTAAGTAACACTCTAC
This sequence comes from Bemisia tabaci, assembly GCF_918797505.1. Classification (NCBI taxonomy): domain Eukaryota; kingdom Metazoa; phylum Arthropoda; class Insecta; order Hemiptera; family Aleyrodidae; genus Bemisia; species Bemisia tabaci. Next base: position 14,370,982 of record NC_092796.1, read on the forward strand.
TTCTACCTGAATATTGCGAGTTCTTTCTTTACTCAAGAGAGGAATCCTCCCTCCTTTGATGTTGAAAAGAGGGAAGTTATTGTGTACAATGTCGACCTACATGTTTAATCCTCACAAAGAAACTTTTTCTTTTCTCTTTCTTTTTCATTTTTATCTTTACTCATTCACTCACTATTTTGCTTCCTTCACCTTTATTTACCTTCTACTTAACTCCACTAATCTGCTCCAGTAATTAAATAGACGGTTCCTTCAGTACCAGTTAGACCGGGTGAAGCAAAAGGGAATGGATGAACACCAACATAACTGTAAAAGTATCTATCTCCATATGAAAATTGTGGCAGATATGTTATTTTTGTAATAAAAGATAACACTTAGCCTATTCTGCTGTCCGCCTAGGCTGTATGTAATCTCTTTCAAACTTACTTCTTGATCAACAGAATGAGGCATTTGATGATGAAAGATAAAGATTATTGAATTTGATCCTCCCTTCCCCCTTTCATATAGTAGCTGATGATTATAGCCCTACATGAGTCTAATTCTATAATAATTTTCTCTTAATCAATACCTTGTTTCCTAACAAGGAAAATTCAGCAATTCGATTTTATCAAACACTCTTCCGTCCATGAGAATGAATAATTAGAGAGAAGAATGTCACAAACTTTGCTTCCATTTTTATCTCTCCATAACATTCAAAGTTGGAAAGGGGCCAGTCGTCTCAATATTACTTCAAGTCAAGATAAGTGAATGCATAGAATTGTTCCATTTACCTGCGTTACATAATTTTTAAAAGCTTATCATCACCTCATTATTTTCGCGTCAGTTTGTCAATTTTTTCAAGTGCTGCGTATATTCTTAGCCACCTGGATCTGGAGGAAGAAATTCTATCAGCAAATATTTTTCTCGTTTAATTGAGGAAGCCATTCATAAATTATGTTGCAACCTGAGAGGAGATAGGGGACTGTTCCATGTTCCAATAAAATCAGGGGAGAGGATCTGACACTGCTCGATGTCACGTTACAATCAGTGCTAAGGGCTGATTTTTGAAGAATGAAAAATTGCAATTCTGTACGAAAAGAAGAGAGGAATCCAAGATAATGTGTCATCAGTTTTTGGAGGAATGAAGGGATAGGAGGGGGGGGGACTTCGCTATGAGAAGTATGTGACCTGGTTGGGGAGGTGGTCTGAAATCCTTAAATCCATTGTTGTACAATTTTTGAATGGGCCCTAATCGAGGGAATATTTTGAAAGCTTCTTGTTAGAAAATAAAGCAAATGAAACTCAAAGACTTTAATGAATGGATATGAGTGAGATATGACTGAAAATAATGCCAGGATTCATCTCCGGAGAGTTGACACCAGGAATCATCATTTTTTAACCTTTATATTTTTTTTAATTTACTTTTTTCTTTTTTCTATTATCTCTATTTTCCTATCCTATCATTTTATCAATTGTAATTTTTGTTTCAGCTCATGGAAATCTTGGGTCATTCCTGTCGTTGTCGGTCTAATAGGAACTTACATCTTCAAATCCTACTTCTAAGCTGTTATGGTTTTCATGCTTGTTATCTTTTACATCTTTAATTTTTCTATCGTACCTACATTCTATACAGAGTCCCCTCGTTAAGAGATGAGTTAAATATAATCTATGTTTTTGAATTTTATCTGTTACAGTTCATGGAAATCTTGGATCATTCCAATTATTCTTGGTCTAGTTGGAACATTCATTTTAAAGTCTTATTTACTGAAGCAGTAGCTTTGCACATATCTTTTTTATGTACAATTAAGTTCATTATTTACTCTTGTTATCTTGTACTGTAATTTGTTAGCTGTTTTTATTATTTATTTTATCTATTTCTTTAAAATAAAATGGCTCAAAGGGCAATGTCAAAGAGAGTTTCTTTTCTTTTTTTCTTTTTTTTTCTCTTTTTTAAGTTATTTATTCATTCTTTCTCCAAAAATATTTTCATAGCAGCTCTCATGGTTTGTCTTGTAAATCTGTAAGCAATCATAATTTTAACCTACGTTAAAGTTGTCCTATTCAGGCTTTAAACATAACATTTGATGGTCATTCTGAGAATGTATCTAATTATTGCTACCTCATAAATATATCTTGAAGATATCTTAATTGTGCTGTTCACATATTTGCATGCCCTCAGTGTATGGATCCATCAAAGATTTGGGTTTTCAAGTCTGATCTTATTCTGAAAGACCTCTTATTTGCCTTCATTCAATTTAACTTATGTTCAGTTCCAAAGAAGATTTGCTCCACCAAGTATTAATGCGCAAATGTATAATAAAGAATTACTTAAAGTGCTGTTTCAATCTAGTGAGGAGAACTACACCCAGGGTGCCTCATGTAATAATAGCTTGCAAAAGACCAAGTGAATTTTATTTTACTTCCAATGATGTCTCTTTTTTTGGTGTTCGCATTTCATTATGATTAAATTGCATATTCATTTCTTTGACTCTTTCGTGTTTTAAGACTGATTAGTAAACTTGGACTAGTGTCTACTACGGAAAGATTCTGCATTTTTATGTATTCTCCATTTATTGAAATAATTGCACCGCATAAGGCAGAAGTGAGCTGCACAAAACTGAATAGGAATTTATTAGGTACCTGTTCAAAACCCTCAAGTTTAGTAAAAAAGACAAATATCTTAATCAAATATTTATGATACAAGTATGAAATTTTTGTTGTAAAAAATTGTCCATCTATTCATTGACCAAACTGATCTTAAATATAAGTTGATTATGGAAAGCAAAGTTTAAAAAATGGTATATTTCTTCTCGAAAACATAGACTCTGAAAGTAATAACATTTTTTTCTTGTGTGTGTTGGGGAGGGTGTGTGTGTGTGTGGGTTTTGTCTTCTCTGTACACGTAAGCACTGATGCCCTCTAGAAAGTTTAATGCATTTTTTCTCTCTCATCTGTTTTGTTTTGGATGCATTTCTATTTTGACATTAATTGTTCAAAATTTTTATCAACAAAAGTTTGCCAGTTCAATTTCTGTTCTCTGGAAAGTAGACTTCTAAAAGATGACAGTTGTTCACTATACACCCTGCGTTGACGCTCAGCGTACTCTCTGTTAGCTATCCGTTATTACTATTTTCACGAAACATTTGACTTTCTGAAGACGAGATGTATTTGATTTACCCTAGATTATCAGCAGAGTCTACCAGTTTCATGTTTTGAGAAAAACTTATTTTTACTCACTTACGTGTAGAATTTGATAAGCGGACGCGTTTCGCGGTCTCTCTCCGGTATCGTCAGCGCAACTGATCATGTATTTTTGTTCATGTTTCACGTTTCTAAATACATTTCATAAATGATGGTTTCTTTGTTGATTAATTACCAATGACTATCAGAACAATCAAAGCGATAGGAGGAATGCTTCCTACTGAGTTACAAGGCCATGCAATCGCTGATCCTTCTTAATTCAACTTCTTTGACTGAACCTTTACCTAGAACTGTTTGCTAAGACTGGAAAAGCTAACAGAGCCTTCATTGTCCAAGTATTCATACCAAGATCTAGAATTTCTTAGAGAATGATATCCTTGATTTGACAAGGCACATTGGAACTCACCCTATCGCTGCAGTTTGCATAGATTGGGATGGTGCAAAGAAAGCCTTCAAAGTACATTTCTACTTCCTCACTTCGCACTTTCGTTAAACTACTTTTTTCAGCGACACCATTTATCAGTATGAATGTTTGTACTCCATGGCAGAAAAAGTGGCGAATGAGGGGGGAGTTAGTGACTGGCTCAGGATATTGTTTAAAGGTTGTAATGCAGGCACATCAGCTCATTTAAACGACCCTGATTTGCTGCAACAAATCAGCCCTCAAACAATGTACAGAACCACTTACCAGACTTGGCGCTCAACTGTCACTTTCCATGGCATGTTCTTTAGTGGGTTTTTAAACCTTTTAAAGTGTCACTGTTGAACTTGTCACAACAAGCGGAGTGTTTCGATGTTCCCAACTCCAAACTCCTCTCTGTGCCCTGCATTATTGCTAGTTTGATTTCAAAATCGCTGATTGTCAACCCATTTTATGATGGAAAATTTTATCCATCCTACTATTCTATATTAGGTAGTCTTAATTTAATCCCCATGGAAAATACCTATATTAACGATCAAGTTATACTATATTTCAGTAATTACATTTTGTTTGAAGGAATATAAAATCAAAATGGAAATTTTAACGCATCTACTTTTTGTCTTTAAGTTTGGATGGTTCTTCAGAAACTGTCCTAGTGATTTTTTGTTCTTTGTTCTCAATAAAATAAGAAATAACTGGTTTCCTTCACAGAATCTTATTTTTAGTGTCATGCAACCATCACTTTTTGTTCTTACAGTGGGAATGATTTTGAACGGTACCCTGAGTGTTTTTTACACAGATACCAACATGAGTTAAGGTAGCTTCATCGTTGAGAAACGTCTCTGCTTTGTTTGTTAGGGTTCGTTTCGGACGCTAATCCATTGCATGAGATTTCCTTCTTAGGAAAAAAAATGAAGTAAAGTTTTACCTTTTTATGCATGAATCACCTAATTTGAAGTAGAAATACACGGTGAATGAAGGAACGTAATTTTTAATTTTACAGTTATTGATTAGCCAAAATGGATAGTTTCTGTAGGATTACCTATTCATATAATGTACAAATACACATAATTGAAACAAACATCTGAAATTTTAACACTTTGGTACTGCTCTATGCTTTGGAGTTGAATTTTTTGTGTGATCCAAAGTGAATTTAAATTAGAGAAAAAATCGTGTATACTTATGATATATTTGGTTAGGGACTCGAAAAAGCAATTTTATTGGGTACTGGATATGGGATTTTTTTTTACTTTTTTATCATCGGATTCTACCGAACAAATTTTGTCTTTAGATTAATTTTATCCGTAGTCATCAAATCATGAAGTATTTTCACTTTTATATAGGGCGAATTACTTTCATAAGCATGTGAACAAAAGTGTTTGAGAAGGATTTTAGTCTGTTGAGAGGAACTTTTTTGTTATTAAGTTAAACATCATGACTAATAAACTTGATTATTGATGATTTGTTTCGTATTCATTCTCTTCAAATCTTTACACAGGCTTTGAACATGAAACTTCAAAAATGCGTATCTCGGTTGCAGTGGTTCAAATCTCCGCTCCTTTTTTATTTGATTTTTAATATAAGACCAAACCAACATTATGATTCGGAATTTTCACAAAATATTCTTCACATAGCGAGGAAAACTCGCTGTAGCTTTCAAGAAATGATGTTCAGTAGTTTTCTATAAGGAAGTCTTACAGGAAGCCTGCATTGGTGCAAACAGAGATGCGCATTTCTGCAGATTCACCGGGAATAGGTGTCTGTTCATAGGAGATGGAACCTGAATCCACAAAAACTTAGAACTGAGTTACTGACACCAGAACACAGTAGAATGTTTCATGAACATTTTGGCACCAAAAACACAGAGAAATGTTAAAACCAAACCAAGTAATAGCGGTTAGAAGTTTGCAGTTCTAATTGTAGACACAGGAAACTTCCGTCTAAGGTTTTGAATTGTCTTCTTCGAGGAACCAAATTGCTAGATAATAATACAATTTTAGTGTCCTTGATTGGCCCAGAACAGGACTTAACTGCCCTCAATTTATGTGTCAGTGCGCTAGTAAGAATTTTCGGTCAAAATATCAAAATGCATATTTTTCACCCAATCGGTTTATTGACGCTTTCTGTTTGGATTCAGGTCTTTTTTTCCAGTGGGAGGTCACATGATCTAGCATAAGTAAAGGGAAAAGCTGCCTGGTAAATCTTGAGCAAAAATTAATTTGCTTTTTCCTCCATAATTAATAAAGCAATTGTTTTTCCTACGAATCAATTTCCTTATAAAATGAATTTATTTGAATTTTAAGAATTGAAAGAAGAAAAATCTCTAAAAATCATAATAATATTGACAAAGAACTTTTAATGGATTAGTGGCTTCCATTTTTCTTTCAGATCCATTTTCAAAAAGTACGGAGTGAACTAAGCTTCTAAGAATTTTGTCAACTTCTTTTAACCCGAAATGGTGAAGGAGTCATGTTTTGATAATGGCAAAAATGGGATCCATTTAAAATATTTTTGGCAGGCTTTGATGGTGCAGCCAGGCGGGAGAAACGTTGTTTGCTGATTGGCTAATCTCAGCTTCAGGTACATCAGCTTGACTGTTCGTTTTTGATTGGTCCGTTTCACATTAGCTTGTTCTCCTGTTAGAGATGATTTCATGAACTTCTTAATGAACTCCTAGGGCTTTCACAAAATTTGTCTTAAAAAATTATCATATAACCCTGCAAAAATTCCTTGCAAGTGTTTGCTTGCTGTACAAATTGATTGTAACAGTGCGGTTCAGAACTAGATTCCCATACAGAAAAAAGTATTTTGCACATTTTCCCCCCTTTCTGGCTACAGATGGTGGAGAACCACTTCTTAAATTGAGAACTCACAAAATACAATGAAAAGACTGATGTAGGTATAAGCAGTTTCCCTCTGTAATTCTAAAGTAATTACATAATATTGGAAAACAGAAAATATCACAATTCATCTTTAACAACATCAAAAACACCTTCACAATCGTTGCAGTCAATATTGTGAGAGGGCTGTATCACAGGTTCCATCCCATCTCTGAGTTTAATATCACTTCCAATACGCTTGCTCCACTCCTGAAAATTGATGAATACATTTATTTTTATACTTCTTGCTAAAGGTACAACTGCAATTGAGAGACAATCTGACCATTAAGCATTTTTCCAAAAAAACACCCTAAAGCAGCGGTTCTGAACCGGAAAACTGTGAGCTGATAAAAGGTGGTCACTAAATTTTGTTTTGAATTTTCGTTCAAAAAACAGCAGGACTGAAAGAGAATTTTCACCATTGCTGTGGGCTCTTAATGATTAGGTTATAGTAATGATTAAGTTATGGTAAGTCAGTTTATAACGGTGAGGAGGTAACTCTCTCCCCCCTTTAATGAAACAAATAGCAGAAGTTGAATTAAAAAATTATAAAACCAAAATTAAAAGTTTATTCGTTTCTGTTGGTGGTTCACAGCCTCCACAGAAAAGAGTGGTCTGCGGTCGACGAAGATTAAGAACCGCTGCCCTAAAGCAAACATGTTTTTTTTCTTTCACTCATGAAGTTAATTATTTGAGCAGATTCAGGGTTAAGTTTGCGGATTAGAGGAATCGATTCCTTGGGCCAACATAAGACTTGAAGTAAAAATAAAAACATAGAGAAAAAGAGAGAGAAACTTGAAAGATTTTGATGAAATTTTTAAAAGAAATTTTGATTTTTCTTACTTACCCATCAGCTCAATACATTGAGCCAAAAAAGGTTCTCTCAGTCATCAGTTACATAACTTCTGAGCTCTCTCACTTTTTACAGATTAAAGGATGATTATTCCAGAGTTGCACGCTTCATTTCTAGTTTTATCACAACTGATCCTTCTTCAGGATAAAGCTGAAGATGGAATGTTCTACTCCAAAACAATTGTCCTTTAATCTATAAAACGTGTGTGAGCTTAAAGTTTATGTATTTGAGGACTGGATGTACTCTCTGTTGAAGAGTTCACCGTCTGGTATGTTTTATCTTCATCTACAATATTGAGTGACACTTGGTGAGGAAAAAATTTCCTGAAGTCTGCGTTTTTTTATAACTCCTTGACACTTACAACCATAGTTAGGGCTCCTCAAAGATTGAGAAACAAATATTTTTTTGTTGAAATAGTGGCAAAATTTGTGAATAAAATCAGATAAAAATAGATATTTGCGGTGATTTCAGGACCTCCTCTCATTTTGGACCAAAAAAACAGTTGTCAGATGTAAAAATGCCGCAAATCCAAAATTGCAAAAATTTACTTAGGTACAGAAATACGGTAATTGGAGTATGAAAAATTTAAGAGTGAAATCAGAATTTTGATACCACTGTTAGTTTTTAAAAAGCAGACTTTCATTTTGGTAAACTTTACGGCTATCAAATCGGTGAGAGGAATCTGGATGAGATGATAGTATAGAAAGACTGCAACTTACGTTGAGCAGATACACATGGTAACAAAAGATATCTTGTGGCATCAAGTTATTTCGAGCGAATGTTTGACCACCAACAGCAATACGTTTGGCTTCTTTATCATGATCGATCGCCCATTTTATGCGCTCCACGAGGTTCGACAAATCTGAATTGAAGGGTATGTAGTGCTTCCAGGGTTTCAAATCGGAATAAAAATGTTCGTAATACTCAGAATCTTGTTTAAAGACTAAAGAGTCACCTGCCAGTAAGTATGGAAATCGATACGCTGCCACGGTGCCATCCATATTAATTTGATATTTGTACTGAAATAAAAGAAAGGTGCAAATAAATGAAAACTAGCACTACAAAATGACAGCTTTTACCTTGCTTGATTTTTCATTTACAATGGGCAAGTGATTGGTTGTCATACAGATATAAATTCCTTTCATTTCCTCTATGCTATGAGAAATTAGAGAGCAGGATAAGAGGGCTCCGAGCTATAACTACGTAAACTTCGCTGTCTCCCATGTAAAGAAATGTATCTTGTCTGCCCTGTCTCAATATTTCTACTAACATTGTATTTTTTCAAGGGAGAGCCATCGCATAAATTAGACAGAAAATTTTCGAATCTTTCCTCATAGTGTACTGTCTGATTCACTTGCTGAATAAGATAGCTGACAGTGAAAGTCATACTCAATAGTCGTAATTTTGTTTGTTAAATATCTCAGAAAAAAATCCCTGTGATCTGAATAGACGTTTGCCGACTAAAGAGGAGAGAAAAAGGACCTAAAATGACTTTCAAAACTGGCTCCTACAAAATATGTAAAAAAGACATGAAATAGACAATACAAGAAATAAGGGGTCAAAAAGCAATATTTTTAATAATATCACAGCAATTATTGATAATTTTTCTTCTAAAGTCTACAAGCAAGTAGAAAATTCATACATGGCTCTTCTGTACAGAAACTCATTCTGAGATTCAAAATGAGAGATTGTAATGATTATTTTGCTGGTGGCTAGTTTTGTTTCTCCTGTGAACCTGTAAAATGGCCGAAATTTTCTGGTGTTCCGATTCTAACTATAATTTTTGTTAGATTTCAAAGTTTGGTTTTTTCTTACTATCCTTTGTCTAAAAACACTATTTACAGTTTAAGTTAACTCAAAAATGTCGGATTAAAATTCAACTTTGCAGATAATGGTGAGTGCTACCCGCGCAAAACTCAAATTTTGAATTTGAAATTAACTTGTTGAAAATTCCTCTCCTGATCACTTCGACTCAGAGCACTATAGTTGTTTTACGTATGCATCGTCACGTACTAGAATTCACATTTTAGAGACATCATGACACATTTTTTTACATTGGTGCGATAGAGCATTAACTTTTATAGTTTTAAAACACATCATGCGCTATACTATGCTTTTCATACGGTGCTAACATTTGCACCACCTGCTTTCACTGTGCTGTTAAAATAGATATGAAAATAAGGCTAACAATATGACTTGTGATGAATCTTAAACTTTTAATTTGTGTTATGTCAATAGGAACTCACATCAAAAAACTTGAAAAATGAGACAAGTTTATCTTTGGGACCATACTGACGCTCCAAGTCTCTGAAGAAGAAAAAATTGGTTAACGATGCGTTGAATAGCTGTGGATGAGCACGAGCAATCTTAATCAATTTCAATCTCTCCTTGCTTGAATCTCGCCCTCGCCAAAACGCCTTTGGAATTTTACTCTCCCATTTCAGGTCTATGTTACCTTGAACCGAAAGCATATCAAGACTCACTCTGAGAGAAAAAAAGAAAATAGGAAAATTAATAAAATTTGAAAAGCGTATTCCTTCTTCAGCACACTGAATGATTACTTTGATTCACACATGATTTTTTGGGGACTAAATCCTTTTTTTTATTTTACCAATTTTTTCTTTCTGGCCGGCAAAATTGTGGTTTTTTTTTTCTTTTTCTCAAACTACGGTATAAATCACGTGTTTTTAGCAATACCATGGCAATTTATATGCACAGAGCCATAGAAAGGTCATTACTTTGAAATTTCTGAGGAAAAAGGCATTTTCGGTTTTCACATGAGAAGGCCAATTTGATAAGTGGGGAGGCAGAACTTTTTGCATCCCTGTTATTTCAAACCCTGTCTGGTGGTTCATTGGTAAACTAGGCTGAGTTTGCTGAATAAGCAAATTGTGAACCCAAAAAACACAATGCTACAAACATTTTTTAATCTATGGTACTACATACAAAAAGAATTAGCATATCAACCTTGCATCATCAGTATTTAATTGAACAACAAAAAATATTACCTGCCCATGTTTTCTAGAACTGATTCAGTGAGATCATAAGTTGGCATAACGATATCCTGAGTTGAATTTGAGCCACACCAAGAAAACAAGGGTATCGGTGTGTTCTTATTTGAAAGAGGCCAGTCACCAAGATTCACAAAGAGCTCTATATCTGGTAAAGAGACTTTCCTACTTAGCGACAGAAGAATAGCATCCATGAACATCTTGAATCCTACATGTTCACCATAGCATTTGCGATAGATCTGGAAAATGGCAGGATGGCAGAACATTAGATGTAATTACAGTGGATGAGTGTTAGCCACATAGTATAGGTAAATTTCATGATCATTCACATTACAAATAAATCCACAAGCTCCTTTGGAAAATGTGTTCATTCACATTTCACAAGCAAAGAGACCTCAAATCATTGAGGAAAATGTTTAGGAGAAGAAATTTTAGTTAAAGCGGGTTAAAAAAAAAAAAAAAAAAAAAATTCTTCCTTCAAAAACCGCTACTAGAGATAACTTTAACCTTCCTGAACTTGACAACACCTTCAAGAATGTAAAATTTGACCCACTAGTTGTGAGTATGTATTTTTCTACAAGTTACAAAATGGGAATGATAAACTTGCTTGAAGTTGCATTTTATAAATATGAAAACTGGATCTTTAATGCACAGCCCAATTCTTTTTTTTTTTTTTTTTTTTTTTTTTTTTTTTTTAAAATCTAAACCTGGGCTGATATGTACAATGCAAATACATAAATCAATCTCATGATGATTTTCAACATGACCGAGCTGAATTTCGGCCATGCTATGACTAAAACTCACCTGGTTATTCAAAACGACATAGTTACAAATGCTTGCTGATCGTGAATTCTCAAATTTTTTGACCACCACCTTGTGAATTTCATCTAGGTTGACATTCTTGAATGACTGGAGATCTTTGAGGACTTGAGCATACTCTGAATTGCATTCATTGTCTTTCAGCCACTGAGGTACAGAGGAAATGGGACAAAAACATTCATCAGGATACACTGGATCTAGGAGTAGAGAAAAAAAAAATGTACTTAAGAACAAAAACAGCTAAAGATTGGAAAAAGGGGCTTTGTAGACTTTAAAATCAAGATGACATTTGCACTATTGTGAGCTCCTCTACCAATTTACTTAAGGCAAAACTCCATAAGAATACTAAGAAAACTAATAATTCCATAAGGAAACTATGAAGATCTGACGACAGTTTCATTTTTAAAGCATCTCCTCTTATCTGTCCATTCTAATTGCCTATTCCTTATTGTCATCTTCCAAAGCATGATTACAGGAGATGGTGTCGATGGTAGAATCCACTTTCTTTTGTATTGAGTGTTGTGTGATTTGTGTGTTACAATTGGAGAATCGAGCCGTGTCATAAAGTATTCAGGTCTTCTCGAATTAGTTTATGCAAAAGAGGACAACCACTTTTGAATGCATGCGTGTAAAGGATAGCGAAGGGAGGAAGGATTTAGGGACTCTTGTACCTCCTACAGGTAGGTGTACAATTAAAGATTTCAGGTAAATAAACTATGTATGCTGGAATTTTGTGCCAGTATTTATTAAGCTATTGTCAATTGTCAAAGGTTTTCTTAATGCATGCGCAGACCAAAAATCAATTAATAGAGCTCCTACTGAAGACTTAAGAGTAGAAGCACCCTACATGACTATTAGTCAAATACATTACATATTATTTACAAATAAACGCATAGATGCATTTAAAAAAAAGGAGTCTATCTGGGTATTCTTTATGCTTAAGTATAGTATGCATATTGGTTTAAATACAGAATACGTACACACATTCAGCATTTCCATCTGGTGTAAGTAGACTTTCATTTGCACTAATGTGACCATGTATTAGTCTTAGTCTGGAGAAATATTTCCAATGAAAAATAGGACACGGGAATAGAGGAGGAACAGAACAGGAACTTCGAACACATGAAAAGAAGATGAAAAGAATCGAAGTCCATGTTCAAGTGAAGAAATGTTTATTTTTAGGGAGCACTAGTGATTAATACTTCACAGTGGGTAAAACAAGAAAGGTTGACATTATTTTTGGGTTGGCATACATTTTCTACCTTTAAAGCAGAAGCTGATAAATGTGTAGCTTTAAGTGAAAAGAGGAGGGAAGTGCACCTTAGTGAACAGTGATGTGAAGGCTGCCTTAAGAATTGTGAATAAAGAACATTTTGTACCGTAAAAAATCTCCTAATATTAGTTTCACACTTGTTGTTGATAAGTGATTCATTTTGTGAAATTTGTTTCCTGTTTGCAGTCTTGTGTACTGATACGTGTATGATATGAAATGGATAATACAAAGGACCATCACCAAGGATACCATTTGAAAATGAAAGAGAGAAGGAAAATGAGACAAGATGCGATTGAGGATTCAAGTGCCACCATTCCGAGATTTAGTGAGAATGCACATATCACCTTGAAACTTATATGGTGAACCTCCTACATGTGTATTTCTTGAAGTGAGGATCTCAATTTCGAAATCATAACAGATTTCGTACAATTTATACCTTACAATGAATGAGCCATCTTTTTTGTCGAGAATATTCGTCCATACACGGCATTGGTGTCTTTTGATGGAATGACCATTAATCCTTACTTTGAAAGGGTCCTTCAACTGGTTCTTGATCCTAAAACATCAATATACAACATAATTACAGTTATAAATGAGGAGAAATATTTTTATGCAGGCTACGAAAGAAATTAGTCAAAAAGATTTTTTTATCTTTCAGTAGGTAGTGATAATCTGCGTTAATGATTTTCGTTTGCAACTTACCAAATGAGTTTGAAAAATTAATCAATAAAGAAAATATGGATTACTGGAACCCGCTTAAATTGTGATTTAGCTGCCAGGGGTTAACAATAATGTGCCATCGCGACTGATAGGTAACTTTAATTCTTCTTCCTTTCAATCATGGATGACAAGATTAGAGAGCAGAAAAAAAAGATAAAAACTTCGCTAGGAACAGCAGCATCCTTAGCCCTGCCCCCCCCCCCCCTTCCCCTACCATCCAGGTTTAGCCCTGACGATAAATTCTGAAATATTTAGCAAAAAAAAAAATTAAAACTTGAAGAGGAAGTGAATGAAATGTTCATTTAAGTACTGCAATGACTGAGCACGAATAAGTCCATTTTCTGGGATGAGAACCATCTGAATGTTGGTGGGATTGAAATTAGCTTTAGGAGTTATTTACTTTTTGTTTGAATGATCATTTTATCAGACCAGACATTTAATTTTAATTACATTTCAAGTTAAATTATTCTGTAAGACATACCTATAAGTTAAGGCATTAAGTTTTGATGAAAAAAAGGTGGTATGAATTTCTCAAGTGGATTATTTGCTTCATAGTTATTCCATTTAAACGTCAAAGGAGTCCAGGAATTTTATGGGTATTTTGAATGATACAGATAACTATCCAAATAATTAGGAATCTGTGGTCTCCTCTAGCGAAAGTTAAGCTACTTCAAAAGTTAAGCAAGTATTGAAGCTCTTCAGGTCTAATGTCTGTATTAGAAATGGGAAACAAAATTAATATTCTAGGCTTCCAACTACTGTGCCTGCATCCTAAATGGGATATACACTTTTTGGCGAGAATTTTATCAATGAATACCTCAACTTCTCATCTGACAGGCTATCAGATGCAATGATCCCCTGCATGCAAAGTCATCCGGACAGGCCAGACTTGGCTAAAATATTTGATCAAAAATGCATCAAAAATACGAGCAAAAACTTACTTTTTGGCATTGTCATCCACAAGTTGCACAAAAAAATATCTGGCAGGTGAAATGATTTTCACCGGATTTAGACCAGGACCCCATACTTTTGACTGTCTTTCATTGAACAGTAAGGCTGTTATATAATTAACTAAGTAAATATTGAAAAAGAAGATGACAAAAAATACTTTGAATTCTTTAAAAATCATTGCAAGATGAAGACAGTGCCCAAGTGAAATAAACATTCAGTCCTCGTTAAGCATGACAAGGAGCATCGTATCCATGACCTCTGACACAAACCTCCGCAGGCAGTCATGGAGAAAATATTGAAGCACACTTGTACAAGATTTAGCGTTATTTCAATGTAATAATGAAATAAGAGACTACACTAAAAACGAAACCTGTATCTAAATCTAAACTTCTCGAAGTCCTTCATCGTACCAAACTGAAAAACTTTGTCTTGATAACACTTGATAATAATAATATAACCTCAAATTCACCTCATTTGTGATGCAACCGATGAGTCTCATAAAAACAACACACATCGAAAATCATGAAAGGTTATGTTGTTTTGTTGTGAAAAATTATTGCATGCATGGCTTGCTTCATAATTGTAATTTTTTCACACTTATGTACTCTGACAGTTTAAGAACTTACCATTTTAGTGACTTCTATACATATGATTGAGAAAGTAAGTAACGGTGTACCTCTAAAATTTATGATTGCGTAGACAGCAAAGAGATTTTTTAGCGCCCAGGGACATTGATAAGCCAACAACTATCGAAGACCATGGCGATGTTAGCTGAAGGAAAATCCAAAACCAAATGGGTTCTCAATCCGAGAGGCTCAAATGCAATGGAGGGTAAGTAAACCAACTTAGTTTTGATATTTTGAAAAGATCTCAATTTAAACTCGCTGCTCCTATGCTTGTACATGTGTTTCTTACGTTTACCTCTCCATGTGCACAGAATGACCTCTACTCTCTTTACTAGCATTTTGCTCCTTACTTTGAAGAATGTCATTGATGCTGCAAAGTTATCTCTCCGCTGCCATGTTACTTCTAAAATTTTGTGACCACTGAGCACATGCGGTCATCATCAAGACTGTAGGTCAATCCTGCAGAACATGAGTATTTTTAATAAGTGATTCTGAGCATATTCTGCTAGTATCTATGTTTATAGGAGTACTGTTGAAGCACAAATATAGAGCATGTCATGGTATGTGGGTTCAATACTCAGGAAAATAAAATAGTTTGTCTGAAAGAACTCTTTGATCTTCCAAGTATCAATTCTGCTTGGGTTCAGATCTGAAAGGTGCAATTTTTTATCAACTCTGGTTGGAAGCGAAACTCCTGGTTCAGGCAATTGGAAAATGTTGTTCAAGATAGGTGAAGTACTTTCAAACGCATTCAGATTAGGTTTTAACGTCCATTTGTCATTTCTGATCGGCTTCATAGGATAGGAGTCTTCTTGATCAGGATGGTATCCAACCTGTATAGAGTTGAACATGTTTGTTGGGTTTGTGTTCATAAAAGAGTTTTCTGTATGCCTCTCTCAATTTAGGTTGCGAAAGATGGATTCAACTAGTATTGAAATGCTAACATATACTTATTTACTGACCAACTTCAACCAGCCTAATGATGCCACCGATTTGCTCAGTAATGCCAGAAGTAGTAGCATTAACAAGTGCTGAAAGACACTGAACGCTACCTTTTTTCTTCTCAAACTTGTCTATTTATAGGTAGCAACAGGAATTTTCTATTTCGTTCAGAAAATTACCTCAAGCGAACTGTAGCACTCAGCATTTAGGTAATCTTTGCATTGTGAGGTCGGTATCTCTCTGCATAGCAAGTAACATTATCTGTGTCTATATGAGGTTAAAAGCTTGACTTCAGTTTTTTATCCTTCTGAACAGGTCCCTACATAATATTTTTCTCTATAGTTTTTGATCATTTTGAATTTAAGTAAGTATGTCTAAACTTTCAAATTCTGTAAGAAGGAAGAGAAAATGGTAAATAAAAATGTGACCCAGAAGTAATCAAATCTCCAGAATCAAACTCCTCAATTTATTGTCCGTGTTTTTTTTTTTTTTTTTTTTTTTTTTTTTTTTTTTTTTTTTTTGGCTTTTTTCATTTATCTTGAATTCTACCACAAATAAGGTTTCGTTGTTTACCAAACACCAAGTGGACGTACGTTTTAGGAAGTTGTTCGAGAGCCTGATGATGTTTTGTGACGAACTCGTGACACAAGATTTGACAACTTAAATTGAGAGTTTTACATGCACTGACTGTGCATGTGGCTGACAACCATTTTCCAAGTCAGTTCAGATTTAAGTGGTCAAAACTTGTGTCCGGAGTTTGTCACATAATGTCGTCGGGCTCACCAACTAAAATTAATTTTACTGATATTATATTTGCAGGAATGTGCTTTGGACGAAAAATACTCGAGAAAATGGGATGGCAGTCCGGTGATGGTTTGGGTGTGAACAAGCAAGGTGTCACAGAACCCTTACGTGTCTCCTACAAAAATGATGTCAAGGGTAAGTGTTATCTAGTTATTATTTTGAAGTACCCTTAAACCCTAAAAACACCCTCTTGGTACTGCCAAAGAATGATAATGTCACATTTTTACCTACATTTTAAAATACCTTACTTGCATTCTGTGAATACCAGGATTTGCTAATAATGTGCATAGGTACCCTTGATTTTAGTATTGAAGTGACTGGAGTGTTTTAAAACATTTTCAAAAAGGCAGTTGGAAATTACCTTTTAACTACAGCTGTGCTCTCATGTAAAACTGATTTGTTCAGTTTTCGTTCGTAAAGACATAAATTATTTTACCAAGGTGTCAAATGAAACAAATCCTGCTTTCTTTTTGCTGTCAGAGCAGAAAATGACCCTTTTTTCCCCATCACCAACCAACTCTTCGAAAAATATAATTTGTCAAAAATATGCCTTTTTGACACCTAAATGTAACACTTTCTGGGGTGCTAAGCTTAAAGTAGGATTAACCTGAATTGATCTAGATTTTCCTATTTGTCTTAATGTACCTGCAGCACAATGACAGTATAATGTATAAAACAAATTTATATTTCCACTTAAATGTGCTTCAAAGCACAATGAAATTGAAGTGAAAAGTTGATGAGTTTCATCAGTCCTGCACGTACTCAACAAGATTGTTTTCATTAAATTTGACATGCTCCTGAGTGGAAAAACATATTTGTTCAAAAAATGGTATTTAGGTTTGTGTGTGGGATTTCCTGTAATCCTATTAATTTGCCTGTAACAATATTTACTTCGTTTTTCCCCCAGGTATAGGATACAAGAAAAATCTGGACAATGAATGGCTGAAAGTAGAAGATGAATTTTCCAAAATCCTGCAGAATCTATCAAATGGTGAGGATACAAATCAAAAGGAAGAAACCAACATTGAATCGTTAGAGAAAAAATCAGAAAGCTCTAAAGCTCGTTTGCAGTAAGTATCCTACAAGTTTACTCTTTTCTACATAATGATGTTCAGTTTGTATTTAGGGAGGTGCTAACCCATTTGCCTCATTTGACGAGTATACTCGTCAGCGCCCACAGGACATATCTTAGTTAATGAGTTAATTCGTAGCATCTATTGGCGTTTCTATGAAATTTTTTTGTTCATGTTTTTTCACTCTTCCGATAATTGACATCTCAAGCGTCACAACACCGACAAATGGCGCATTGGCGCAATTAACTCGTCAGTTGAGATAATCTCCTGAGCCCCCGCCGACAAGTGAACTCGTCATTTGAGGCAAATGGGTTAAAGAGGAAATTGATAAAGAACGATGAGTCACAATGAGACCCAAAAATTCTCTGTCAGGTTGGCACCAACTCTGCTGGAGGGTGAATGCAAGATGGTATGTAAGGAATCACAGATACCGTTACCAGTATTACAGCACTTGTAGTTTTTCTTTGTTGGTGTTCTCAAAAACGACTTAACTGATTTACTTTAATTCTTTTTTAATAAAAGTTTTTGTTTTGTGGTTGCACCTGTACCTTAGATTTTTCAGTTTTTGCAAAGGACATCGCAAAAGTTCTCTAAATTGAAATTTTCGTATTTCAGTTTGTATAAGGTTTGAAACTTTTGAGAGCGAAATTTATCAGAAAATCCAACTCGTACGGTTTACTTTAAATTTTTAAAATGGAACCCTCTACTTTCTGACTGTGCCCATAGCTCTAATGTGCCTCAGTTTTTTCGATTCTTGCAAAGAACTTCGCAAATTTCCCTTGAATTCAATTTCATGGACAGGTTGGCAGTAGAAGGAAACATGATTAGATTGAATATTTCAATAATGTTTAAAGATACTCCACCTACAGTTCAGACAAGGCTGTCCCAACAGCTGCTGATAACAAGCTGCAGGAATGCAGAATGGGCCGAATGATAAAAGTAACTATTTTTAGGGGGGAAAATGTTGTAAATTTTATCATGGGAATAATCCGTCTCAAAAGAGGCCTTATCCTGCCCCTCCGAACTCACAGGAAGGGGGGAGGTTTGTGTGTGTGTTTGCAGATGGTCAACTTTGTTTTTCTCATTATTGAGCTTTATTGAGAAACTGCTGCATTTTTCTGTGAAACACATAATTTTATTGCTGATTCTGGCCGGCCTTTCAAGATCTCTTAGCTCAACCTTCATACTTTTTAAATCTGTTTTGAGGGCCCTCCCCTTTTTGCACATGAACATTTGCCACTCACCTGTCATGGCAAGGGAGAAGTTTCTGTATCCCTACAGAACATCAAAGCCTTCCTGTGATCATTATTGAGAGCAGCTAATTGCAAGTCATAATTTCTTCTTTGCAATAATTTTTGTCCAATGAATTTTCCTTTCTTGCCGTCTCCTTATCTTTTTTTTCTCCTCATTTGTTATATTTTAACAATATTTTTATTTTTTCCAGTTATCGCAAGTTTACTCGCAATAAGGACCTAAGTCGGTATAGTGAAAAGGACCTGTCGTGTATATTAGGTCACGTCAAGAGTGTGGAGCCATCGTTGGAAGAAAGCAAAGAAGACGATAAATTCAGGGATAAAGGAACAATCGACCAATATTTTGAATCAATGGCCTTCAAATTCTCACAGGCCTCAAATGAGGCTATCGGCAATGACCCCTCTACTGAGACGAGTAGCACTGGAAAACCGAAGAAAAAACGAAAAAGGCAGGAAGAGTCCTCTGCCGAATCAGTTCAGGTTTGTCAAGATGAAGAAATGAAAGACCAAGTGACAAGATCTGAAAGCTATGGAGCAACTGAACCAACTGAGGAGAGCTCTTCATCAAATTTCAAGAGTGGTGATGAGAAATTTTCGCAGAAGAAGAAATCAAGAAACAGCAAAGAACCCTCAAAGGCAGTTGGGTGCTTAGAAGATATGCCCAAACTTGAAGAAGAATCTACAGAAGTGGAGGTTAAAATTAAAAAGAAGAAGAATAAAAGAGTCAGATTCTCCGAAATGGATCTAATTCCAACATCAATCAAAACTGAAGAAATGCCTTCATCTCAGTCTGATGAGATAGACAGAGGTAGTCATGAAATAAAATTGAAGAAAATAGAACTCAAATCTGACAGTATATTGGAAGTTGCAGTAAATAACCTCGAACAGAATTCCCACGAAACAGCCTCAAGTTTTACAGAAATATCCGACTCTCAGGGAAAAACAAGTAGTAGAAAGAAGCGAAAAGAGAAGAAATTAGCTGTGAGTAATTGTGATGATCTTGGGAGTATACAGAGCCCCGTAAAGATGGATAAGAATGGAAAACGGAAAAAGAAGAAACCAAAAGAAGAAGTGAATGAAACAGAAACTATGGTAAACCTACCCTCTGTCCTAGAAAATTCTGAATTTAGCAGTGGGTGCACGAAACATAGAAAGAAGTCAAAGAAAAGGAAATGTCACCTCTCAGAAACTAGACAGTTGAGAAGTAGCTTAGCAGAATCCTCAAGTAGCTCCGACGATGACATGAAAATACCATCAGCAGTGATGGAAAATGATACATCCTTGAAAATTTCGAGTCGTCAAAGTAGCCCAATAGAACGTGATATAAGTAAGAAGAAAGTAGATGTGGCTAACGAAGAAATTTTAGATAGTGATGTGACAAAATATGAGAAGGGGAAAAAACGTAAGCGGAGCAGTCTTGAAGAAAACTCTGAAGGAGCTCCGAACAGCATAGACCCTGAAAATACTGAGATTTTAGATAGTCACAACAAAGAACCTAGGAAGAAAAAGAAAAAATCCAAGCATCTTGATTCTGAAGAAGTGCCAGAGTCTTGCGAAAAAGTTGAATTTAATATGCACGAATCGCCAGACTTTCCAACTGATCCAGACGGAAATGCCTCCTCAGAAAGGAAACGAAAAAAATCCAAAAGAAACAGAGCTCAGGTTGAAAATTTGGAGCTAGATGAAGTAAATCTAGAAAATGGTCCAAGAGAAGACAGTGCTAGCAGCAAGAAGAAAGAGAAATCCTCCAAAGCTCTAAAATCAGTCACTTTTTCTGAAAACACAGAATGCATTGTTGATGATAAGTCAGGAGCAAATTCTGAAAGTAACGAAAACTTAAATAGGAAAAAGGCTAAAAGGTCTAAGAAAGATAAAACGCAGGTGGAACCTCTAGATTTTGAAAGTACAGATGTGGAGGTCTCAATATCAGAGAAAGGGTCTAAAACCATAGAATCACAAAATACCAACAGCACATCGGAAGTCTCTGATTTAAAGTGTGAGATAGACCCCAACATTGGTGCCTCGAAAAAGAAGAAAAAGAACTTGAAAAGTGTAGATTCTAATGATGAAAGTACAAAGGCGCTGGACAAGGATAAGAACGCTAGTCAACTTGATCCTGAATTTTGTGATCAGGCTGATTCAAGTGCCCTCAAAACTACAGACAAAAAAGCTAAGTTGTTGGCTATGTTAGCAAAAACAACTAAAGATGAGTCTGATGATTCCGATAGTGATTCAAATTCCAAGACTCCAATTTGTAGTGTGTCCTCTGAACCTACAAATAAGAAAGCTAAGTTGTTGGCTATGTTAGCAAAAACAACGAAAGATGAGTCTGATGATTCCGATAGTGACTCAAACCTGGTAGCTCCTGTAAGTAGTGTTTTCAAGGGTTCCAACTTTGAACGAATCCCTGGTTACCGTAATGTCAGTGCAAGGTAGTTGTTGCCTAATGGCACAGTTCCTTCTTGTTGTGCTTAAAATTCAGTTGGCCCATTGTGGCAACAACTCCTTGCGTTGGTTCTGTCAGAAAGTTTAGGAATGAGTATTTTGAAGTATGAAACCATATTGTAAAAATCAAAAAGAAATAATTTTTGAAATGTCCAAGCATTATGGCGGAAAACATTGTGGATTATGTTGCTATGATGTTACCGTATTGTGAATGTGAGTGGAATTAGGGGGTGCCCAAGAGAAAATTTTGTTTATGAAAGAATCAAAGCTTATTTTTTGGGTAAAGGGGGAACTTTCAAATGATCTTACGTGACTTGAACTGAAAACCTAAATATGATTCAAACGTATTAATATGTAGCACATCTTCCTGTCTAAATTAAGACTTTAATAGAGTAAGAAAATTGACAGCATGACTAGGTGTTATGTTTTGAGAAATGAAATTGAATGTTTCATGTATTATTTTTCTCAATGAACATTCATTAACTTGAATATCCTGTTAGGTCGTTTCTACATACTCAGTCTCAGCTTGCCTGGATAATTTACTTTCATTTTAAATGTGAGCCATAATTTCATAAACTTGAAGTTGGTTTATTATTCATACAACCAGACATTTCAAGATGTTGCCAGGCAACATCAGTAATCTCTTTTATGCAGAGTCTTTCGGTAGAGTTTGATGAACCTTAAGTATGTGACTGTTTGATCAGCCAGAGTACTGCCAGAACCCTTTGGACTTCAACGTCCCGTTTTCAAGCTACTTGTCCCTGAATATGAGTAAAAAACAGGCCATGCACTGTCTAAGGACACGGCAATCAAGTCAATATCAATAAAGTTTGTTTTCTCACCAATCATTTTAATCAATTCTAGGAAGCACATAAATTTCGTGCAGAAACATTCTACTGAAGATTTTTAGTTTTCGGAAGATCTTCCTCTACTGTGATTAGCAGTCATCTAGATTTAAAGAATAATCGTTGAGTTTTGAAATTATTGACTAAATTAAAACTATGTACCATCGAATTTTTGCTTTCATGTAAATATAATCGTAATTCGCATCTGATTGTTATGATTCAAATCTTAATAAATAAACACGTACCTAAGGCTGTAATTTTAGCCATCATCACCATTTCTCCTGGATGGTTTGTCGTAACAGGTCGCTAACTATACCAGTTTATCAAGCAGCTCCACTCGCTACATTTATTATTTAATTTCATACAGATTTTTCCCGATTTGTAAGTTTGTTTTAGTGATGTTTCTCCAGGAAAACACGGATTTTTCCGCAGTGTTGCTGTTCTCCACATTTTACTCCAACAAGGAACAGTATTTATCTTGCATTCTAAAATGTGTTGCAAATTCAGAATTTATTTTTACTATTTCAAAACCTATACAAATCAACGAAAGCTGATTATCAGCCGTTTTTGTATCCTACAGCAAATTTTTCAAGGAAAATTCTCAGAACGAAGTTCAAATTTGATATCAGCAACCAAAACTACCCAGGAGTCCCCACTCAGTGATATCGTAAATACTGCCGGCCTTTTAATTTTATTTAGCCTTGATTGGCTGCCAACTGGTTGTGTGCTTAAAAATCGCCGTGACTCCTGGACTCATCAAGTCCACAAGGTCAAATAAAGTGAGAATCTCCATAAATACATGGAAAATCACTGTGATAGCTAGGATTTTGTTCAAATTGTGAATATTAATTAAATACAGCTCACAAAAAAACTTATATACCTATATTAGTCGAATTGAAAAAATTGAATTATCACAGCATGATAAATGATGCAATCATGAGGCATAGATGCTCTTGGCGAGAACATATTTGTATACTTAAGTTTTTTAGCTTAAGCTGCAATGAGAGGCAGACTGCTCCTGGTGGACCGGTAAGCCGGTCGAGGAGAAAAAAGAAGAAAGAAAAAAGGGGGGAAAACAGAGGGAAGAAGAAAGAAAAAAGAAGGGTATAAAAGAAAACAAGAGGTCACAGGGTGATGAAGAGGGCTCTTGAGAACATTTTATCATACAAGAGACACCAAAGAGAATGCGAGTGGGCCGCACAAATTCTAAGAAGGCCGAAACTCAGATTGGCCCTTTGAAAAATCTCGAGACGATGAAAAATTTTTGTCGCGAAAATTAAAAGAGGACCGGCCACCGGCGGCCCTAATCATAATTCTCCACGTGACTCTGACCGACCCACCAAAAATGTGCGAGGACCCCAGAAATTTCGGACCATATCAGTTCATAGGTATTCTGGAAGCACAAATCGTTATTTTTCTGATGAATTTGACCAGCCCCCGAAAAATTTATGAGACGCTAGAAAATTTGGGCCCCATCAGTTGATTAAAAGTTGTCCGAAGGCACAAATCATAATTTTTTTGGAATCTAATGACCGGCCCACTAATTTGTAAGACGGCCAGAAATTTTAGGTCGTATCAGTTTTATAGTGAGCCGATGGCCTAAATCATTATTCTTGGATAAATTTGACCGACCCGCCAGAAATTTTAGGACGTATCAGTTTAAAAGTGGATCCAAATCATGATGTCCTGCATGGATTTGACTGGTCCTCAAAAATTGTTAGGACGCTAAAAAGAAATCCAACGATCCATGTCGACCTACTCGTACGGGTTTGTCGATCGATTCACGGCTGTCGTCGGTCGGTTCACGTTTTTTATTTTTCAATTGATTCATGTCGATCGAATCCATACTCTACGAAAGGGTTCATCGATCAAATGCACTTCATTTTGCAATTAGGAACCGCAATTTCTGGCTTTCGTTAATTTCCTTAGTCACACAAGTGTTTTTACAGATGAGCTATAGTAATTGTAGTTCCGAATAGCAAAATGTCCACATGATCACGACATTGCATCGCTGAGCAACGAGAGGCCTAGACGTAAAAGTTGTTTCGCTTGAATTTTTCTACTTAGAAATATTTATAAAAATAAGTAATTAATGAGGAGAAGAAAATTTGTTGGGTTTTAAGTAATATTCTACCATATGAAATGACAATAATTCCAACAAACTGTGCAAAAACTTCAAAATCATGTAAGTTGAACGCCGCTGACACTGCAAGTTTGAATAATCGCGTCAAACACAGTGCGGCCTGCGCAGGGCTCGCGCGCACGGCGCTAAACGCATAGTAGCGCCTTACAATACCGCAGGATACTTCATGCATTGCGCGTACAGCGTGGCGCGCATGGTAGCGCCTTACAAGTCCGCAGGATACTTCATACATTGCGCGTATACTACGGTGCGCGCTCAAGTAGCAGTGATCGCGATGAATAGCGATTTTATCGGTTGGTTATCGCGATTATATAGGTGGCAAGATATCGAGATATTATCGCATTGAAAATTGCGATTCATGGCGATTAAATCGCTACACATTGCAATTTTTGCTTCAATGAAATCGTGATCAAGTTCTGCCGATAAAATCGAGATTCAATCGCCATTTATCGCGATTTTTATTTCGAAAACATCGCGATAACTGTTGGGCGATCAAAGCGCGATTTTATCGCGATAAGATCGAGGATAATCGCTCAGATGTTGATAATCCTGGTGATTTTATTGTCGATAAAATGGCGATATATATCAATTTTTCCGTTGAGAAATGCTACTTGGGCTTAGCTACGAGTTCTTTGCAAATCGACGGTGAAACTACCAAACCACGTATCTCGGTTTGCGACGTCGCAGACTTCCTGTCATACTTTATTTTTTAAATGAAAAACTACTTATCATCCAGTCTTGAAAATTTCTGTGATTTTTCCTCTTTGTGCGGAGAAAATTCCGTGAAAATTTCAAGGAATGATATTGATTTGGTCTACTTCAAAAAAATAAAATGTGAGCGTAGATTTTTAAACACCGCAAACGAGATACGTGGTTTGGTAGTTTCACCGTCGAAATCTCCTACCTTTCACTAAAGGGAGCCAAGCCAGACCCCTTGGCCACCTCTTTATAGTTCCGCACCCATGCTCATGGGAAATAAATTCCCAAAAGGTAATCCTCAGCCAGTTCTCATGAATTTCCATTAAAATGCAACAAAATAAATTTGAAAATCGGTAGGTATGAAGGAGGGAACTTTAAGCAAATACCTGAGTAATAAGCACGCACCAGGAAGTTAATACAAACTCTATATATTTTAGTTTAAATAACAAGTCCAAGTATAATATGTACAATAATACTCAAATATTTTTTACATATAAAAATAAAAATATCAATTAAGTTCAATGTTTCATGAATTATTGTGCCATAAAGAGCAGCCATACTTACATACAGTACACGAGGGATTTTTTTCCAGGTAGGCCTTATCATGGGCGCGAACATCACTAGGTATGACTTAACATCACTGTATGGCTTCTTAGTTATTAAAGTTCATTAGGTGGGGAAGGGGGTAAGCACAACTAAGCATACACAATGAATGAGCGTAGAAATTAAACGCAGTTCAAGGGACTGTGGTGGCTTTCCCGATGATGGCAAGAGTAGCGTCTTGTTAATGTCGAAGTTTGATTGGCTTCGCCAATTTTCAACCTTTCACGAGGTTCTCAGGGTCCAAGCAATGTAGCAGCTAATCATAATTGACAGCATTGAATAGGCTACACTTTATTGATGTACAGGTGCATTCATTAGTACTCTAAACGTGGTGAAACTTCCGCATGGAACTATAATACTGTCTTTCCCGAGTAACTCAAAATGCCTAATTGGAGTTTTGAAGGCGAACTGGTAGGAAGAAACTTGGGTCAGTGTAAAAAGCTATTGATGTGTAAGTGGACTACATTTTCTGGCTTATACAATAGGAACAACATACTAGGTATGTACCATTAGTTTCCCTATGCAGATAGGTCTTTTGCGGTAAGTAAGAGCCAATAGTTCCTGATTGCAAAATGTTGTCCAACTGATAGTGGTCTTTGTGTGTAAATACGTGAACGAGTACCACAATGTGAACGAGATTTCAATACGGATACTTGGCATAAAACTGGCGAAACCATCGGGTAGGGATGTCGATACTCAGGGAAGTATCGATACTCGGTATCGATACTGGTATCGACTCTAAGCATCGATACCGGTATCGACTCTAAGCATCGATACCGGTATCGACTCTAAGCATCGATACCGGTATCGATCATCGAGCTGAAGTATCGATACTTATGAGGTATCGATACCATCGATACTATTTCTGAATTATGCCGTGATTCTGAGTGTGCATGTGTCTGTCGGCCGTTAAATTCCGCCAGATTTACGCCTCTCTCGAAAAAGCCCTGTTCGCGTCCTTAGTCAACTATTTTGAGCCCTTAACTACAGTTATCGAACTGAGCTTTTACCATTTGTATTGAAGTATAATCATCTTGAGAAACTTGATTACTCCGTCGTTTGTCACAGTGCATCATGAAGGTGAAATAGTGGGGAGAGAATTTTTTAAAAAAGAAAAAGAGGCCTTCTTCATGGCCAAATCAGATTAAGTATCGATACCGTCGATACTGGGGTCTTGGCATCGATACTGCATGGTATCGATATCGTGGAGTATCGATGCCGAGTATCGTTAAGTATCGATCGAAAGTATCGATACTTTGCAAGTATCGGATAAGTATCGACATCCCTACCATCGGGCAGTTGAACTCACACGGAAAGAAAAAATGTTGGATTTTTCCACGACCTTCGGTGATGTCGGCGTCAACCAAGAAACATGGTTTATTTTACCAGTTTGCCATATTGCTTCCTTGGTACCGGATAGAATCGGCTAGGAACATGATTGATTCGACCATATTTCTTGCTTGGCGCTATACCTACAACTATAGCCGGGACTCCGGGAGTATGTTAGAATCGATAGATCATTATTATTTTTCCCCCGAGCTGAAGGGACAGAGTAGATTTATGACAAAACCAGACTCAAATCTCTTCAAGAAATTTTAATTAGACAAGGATTTTCACCTAATTTTCAAACAAATCTGTTCCCTTCAGCTCAATCCAACTGCTCCACTAAAAACACATCGGGTCACTGAAGTACGATCTGCTTAGCACAGAGTGGACGGAAACCCACGGTGCACAGTCGATCGATTTAATTAAAGAGTTCGGATATGAAATTTTTGACTAGAGCTGTAAATTTTGATGTTTATTTCATCACATTTCAAATTTCAAGGGGCGCAATGGGGAAAAAAAACGCATTGGATCTAGAGTCCAGACTCTTAAAAACATCGACAAGAAAAATTCTCTTGATTCAATCAGACTTAAGCTTAAATCAAGAACCAAGCCTCTTAATTTGAGCGGATTTCCTTTTGATTTAAGCTTAAATCTGCTTGAATCAAGAGTCCTTTTTCTTGTCAATGTTTTCAAGAGTCTGGGCTCTAGATCCAATTTTTTTTTTTTTTTTTACCAGTGTGCGTGCCGAAGAAAATTGAAGAGCTTTCCGGAAAAAGGGCACAAAGCAAAAAATTGCGTTTAAAAATGCATTTGAAGTTTTGATCATTACTCTAGGGCCACTGACAGTGACTTTCGTTCGAAATCGGGAGTCCAAGCTACGATGGCAGGTACCATCAGTGGCCAGAAATTAATGATGGAAACTTAAAATGCATTTTTCTCAAACGCAATTTTTTGCTATGTGCCCTTTTCCCGGAAAGCTCCTTAATTTCACGAGGAAACCAATGAAGCTGCTTTTAAAACCTCAGGGTTTCGTATAAAGGAAGTTTAAAGTTTCCTCATTTTGTCCGACCTCTCCTATCGACTCGATCCACTGTGCGGTATGACCACGGAGGGGTCTAGGTTCGCTTTCCTCGGGCGGGGAAATAGAGGAATGTCTCCGGGATGGCGGGTGTTCTGTGTCACGTCTTCACCCTTGGTCGGGACATTAGTTTCTCTAACTTCTCCAGGTTGTGCAGGGTGGTCGAGTCCCGGGGGTCCAGCCGCAACGCCTCGCTATACGACTTGATGGCCTCCTCGTAGCGCCCGTTCAGGTGCAGCATCGCTCCCAGGTTGCTGTGAGACCCCGATTCCTGCAATCATCCAAACGCATATTCTAAAGTTTTTCCCGCTTCAGCATATAGAAAAACAGGGCTGCCATTTTATTTTATCAAAAGATCCCGAAATAATTCCGAACACTGGCGTGGCGTGAATGATCGATCATCGATATTTCCCCATTGGAAACTATGGCGAAGAATCGATTAATAAGGTGTTCGCTGCGAACACCCTGTTTATCGATCCTTTTCCATAGGTTTAAATGACATAACAATCGATATATCGCAATTCACGCCACACCACTGATTCCGAAATCCGGGAATATGTTCCAATTTGCCAAAGCTCCGAGAAAAATTCCAATTTCTTCAAAAATTCCGGGGAAAAATTTCGAAATACGCCCGGATTCAGTTCCGGAGATCGTCGGATTTGATCAAAAAGTCCATAAATTTTTTCAAAGGAACGGTCAACTGGCTAAAAGCTGCAAATTTCGAGGAAATTCTGAAATTAGCTGAAATAGCTGAGGAAATTCTGAAAAATCTGGGAAAAGTTCCGAATTTCGGAATTAATTCCGGGAAATGGCAACACTGGAAAGAAAGGAGGTGTTTGCATCTTGAGGATTGTTAGCCCATTGACGGGTTGGCTAGGCACAGGTGCTCTAGCAAAATCTGGGATTCGAGGTATGAAAAATGGATCGTAACGTCCGATTTTTTTTGCTTAAATCATCTCATGATATAATTTCAAACACTTTAAATAGAAACAATTTTTCCCATAAACTACACCATTTCCAAGAAAATTGATGACAAAAATCGTCCGTACCGACCTACGCCACCCAAAAAAATCCAAGATGCCCAAAATGCGAACACCTCCTTTTTTTCTCCATGCCAGTTCAGCACTCAAAGGCGATCGCAAGCTACTAATCAAATCAAACATTTTTCAATGGTATAATTAGGCAAGGAGTTATATTCAAAGACCTGCCAAGCTTTGCGTGTATTTTTTTTTCCTTTTAAAAAAGAAGTCTGAGTTATTCAGCAATCTGAAAGAGCAAATGATAAAAAACCAATTTTTCCTGACCAATATCTCCTTACTCATAACTGACAACTTGATTCAGAAGTCCATAATTATTCATTTTTCAACCCTCATTCACGGTAATTTTTTTTCTTAGAGCCCCTGCTTCCACCCCAGAATGATTGGATTTCGGGGCTGATACTGAGAGGAGGATAAGAAGGGCTGGGGGCTTTTGGATAAACGTATATTTCCAAAGCCATGACCAGCGGGGGGTTAACCAATGGAGTGACTTACCATAGGCTTCAGCTCTACGGCTCTCCTGTACATCTGCTCAGCTTTTTGTCCATGCCCCGCCTGACGCAGGGCGGTCGCTGCCGAGACTACAAGATCGTACTCTGTCGGCGCCAGCTCCGCGGCTTTTACTAGGTGATATGCAGCCTCCAGAAATCTCCCTCGCTCTGCTAGGAATTGACCTGCCGAATCGAAATGACGCCATAAGTGTAAAAAAGAACCTGAAAGGCGCAAATCTTCAACAGGGATGCAAAAGTTCAAAAAAATCTTCGCAAAATTTCCGGTATAAAATTTTCCAGAATATACGTGGAATATTTGGTATTTTATGGACAGTAGATCGAGCTAGAGTAACGCATAAAGTTTTTGTTTCGTTAGTTTTTGTTACGTTAGTTTCTGTTAAAGTTACGGGTTTTTGTCGGATTGATCCAATCAACACACCAAGCGAAGAACTTAGTTAGGAAGAGGAAAATCTTGTGTCAAAATTATGGGAATTTAATTTCTTGCGTATAGTTTTCATGCAGATTGTATGTAACCCCGGTAAATTTTAAAAATTTCATTATAGGATCTGAAAAATTTTCAAAAGAATCGATGGTGCCATCGATTTTGTCAAATATCAACTCTTAAGCTTACCGAAATGTTGATGAACGGAAGGATCCTTTGGTGCCAATTTCTGAGCCTTCTGAAACCACAGCTCGGCCTCTGGTATTCTCGTTTTCTGTAAAAAATATGAAGGGTGAGTGATCAACTCTGAAACAACTTGAATGCCGCTTGAGCTAGGATTTATTCATAGATTGAGTTGTCGGTTTTATTAGAAACTCCGATGTAAATGCTTGTAAGTAAATAAAATCTGCCTAAATTAAATATATATGTATAGTAAAAATCAGAATCGGCTTGAATATTTTAATCCTAGCTTAAAAGTTTTAGTCCAATGCATCTGCAAACGAATGGATTAGAGGACAAGGCGCATAAGTGCAGCTTTCGAAAAATTGAGGTATTAAAGATTTCGAGTGAAACTAGTCTTGATGCACATTCTATGAACATTTCGCTCCGAAATTCCAATTTTTAAGCATCAAAAAGTCAGTTTGAACTATCTTGCCGCCATAAGGATACATGTATTTGTGAAACTACAAACACGTATTTCTAAAAATAGCAAAAACTGCACTTAATGTCCTTTGTCCTCCAAGCCCCTCAAATGGTTAAAATCGAATTGTTCACGAAATATGTATTTTTAACGACCACTTAAAATGTCGAACACTTACGTTTCGAGCGAGAAGTTTGCCGTAAGTTAAATGAGCGGGCACATGGTCGGGTTTTGCCTGCAGAGCTGCCTGGTACCAATACTCGGCTGCTTCAACTTGACCCAGCCGCGACAAGGCCTCTCCTAGTAGATTGTATAAGATCTGAAACAGGTCCACATAATCAATTTAGGTACGTATTCAATTTAGCAAAATCAACACAAAAGTTGAGGGAGCCGCAGCGAAAAGCCTACTGGCGTCTGCTTCAGCTATATCGGTGACATTTGATACAAGATGCAACTATTCGTCCTTCTCTGATGCCCTTGTTGCCCACCCTCAAAATGAAGGCGCGCTGGTTATTTTAGTGCTACGATCTAACAATAAAATCTAATTGGATGGCACTATAGAGGATGCCCCATTGACGGATCCAAGAAGGCGTGCGCCTTCCCCCCTCCCTTCGACGAAAAAAAAAGAGGAAGAAAAAGGGAGGGGAGAAAAAAAGAGGGAAGGAATGGACGGAAGAAGGAAGAAGGAAGCTTATATTGGGAAATTATTTATCAAGAAATTGACTCATAATGCATATTAGTTGTTTTAGAATTTCAAAAAATTTCTGAAGGGAGCTTCTTCTCCACCCCATCTGTTTAAAGTGTATGGGTCTGTCTATACGGTGTCCTGTTTCAAGGTTAAATGAGCTTTTGATACATTTTTGATACAACGTTTTGATACATAGAAAATGCTCCTGCAGTCTGCAGGAGCATTTTCTATTTGTAAAAAATCATTCTGAGTCCCAAACCACGTATCTTCGGATAACCCAATTTCTCAGGAGAGCGAAGGAACTGTCTACAAGCCTCAATTTTGAAGGTAGAGGTGGTCTCGAGGTGGAGGAATAAAAAACCTCTGGTTTTTACCTCCAAGTTCCAGATGAATTGCCGCGGATATTTTGAAGTCTCAGATGAGCCCTGCGGGCAGATTATTGAAATTGATAGAAAAAGCTATAGTCAAAGAAGAAATAGGGAGTTCGGAGCTAGCCTATTGGTTGAAATGGGTGCGGTTCCTAAAGACTGAGGGAGAAAATGATGGACTAACTATCGGGCCTCTCGTGGAGTGCAGATAGTTAGTCCATCACTCACCTCCTTCGTCCATTGCAATTATACCCGCTTTCACCAATCAGATCCCCCCATACCTCTTTTGTCTTATTTGTGTATAGCATTTGTCTATAAATTTAAATAATCGGCCTGCAGGTGTTTTCCGGGTTTTTCAGGTCTGAGACGCCTCGACTTTAAACGGTGACGCGGCAAAGCTGCCTCCGAATCTCAAACTTGGATGGGAGTTTTGGCAGCCGGGTGAGGCAAGAAAGTTTACTGCCGAAATTGATAACGCGGTTGCCGAAATCTCGCGGGTATACGCACAATACGTATACTACCCACGTCTCGAATACCGAGGGACGGCTCCCCGGACACGCGGCAACGCGGCGATACCTCCAACACGTCTCTTTCTCTGCTTATTACTTCCCCGCTCGGAAGTTTCAGGCAAATTGAAACTTTCGACGGAGACTAACAAGGAGACAACATACGAGTTGGAACGAAGCTGTGACATTGTTCGGTTTCCCCCGAGTTTCGCGGGGAGGTTCTACTGAAAATCGAGAGTTTAGGCCGAATCGCGGGGTAGACCTCGTCAGCACATGTATACTTGTGCATAATACTAAAGGACGATGACGATGGAATACGAGGAGTTGGAAATTTTTAGATTCTCGAGTGCAAGTGACGATAATCTGGAGGCGAAAGTTCTCATTTAGAGTTTTTTGGTGGCTTGCACAGATTCATGATAATGTAGCGGATGAATTTTCAACCAAACTGAGAAAAAATTTGGATTAGCCATATCGACGGTGTAAGTCGGCAATCACATAACTCGGTTTGCGACGTGGCAGACTTCCTGTCATACTATATTTTCCAAACGGAAAACTATACTTAACGGCAAATTCTTTGAAACTGCTGTGATTTGTCTTCTCTGTGCGAGAAAAATTCTGCAAAAACTTCAAAGAATGGTGTCAATTTGTTCTCCTTTAAAAAAAATAACATAGAGACAGAGTTTTTTAGGCACCGCAAACGAGATATGTGATTGCGGACTTACGCCGTCGATATGAACCGGAGCACTGTTTACTGGATCGGCCTTACTTGTTGGTTCATGTAACCGAACTTTCGGTTGTGGTAGGCCTATCCTCAGTTCCTGCAACTGAGCTCCTTCTAAAGTTTGGTCCATGATACCGAACTATTTTGACAGTTAGGTTCGGTCTAAAAGTTTGGTCAAATGAAGCGAGGTATTTACAGTTATTTGAACCGAGAACTACGATTACATGATTCGAATAGACACCGTATTCTGGTTCATAATAGGGACAAACTTTTTTTCTCGATACAGCACACCCCGATGTAGATTTACCTAAAAAGTCCAAAAGGGAAACCAACCTAACACGTAGACTGACTTAATTAAACCAAGCCGAATCTTTACGGCTTGAAAAAAGCCCGGAGAAAACCTACATGTGATCAAACTATACTGCGTACCCAGTTTTACTAGAGTCCCTTTATACCCAGAGTAACGACAACTCGATTATCAGCTGACTGGCAGCCGACCTTGGCTGGCCATGGAGGCCGAAACTAGTGCACTCAAACGAACGATATTGGGGGATAAGGATCAGGAATCCTGCGATGTCTGTCACACAGAAACAACAACATCAACAAACTGATCAATTAAAAAGAAAATGAGATTGGTTTGTGAATAATTTCTTAATCTATTTTCATTTTGGACCGATGGCAATAACAATTTACTCTTGATAAACCACAATTAGGTAATATTTTCATTATTCTTGTTCACATACGAGGTACCGCCATCTTGGTGCACTAGTTTCGGCCTCCATGAGCGAGAACCAATCAGAATTGGATTTTTTTTTAGGCCACTTTCAGCCCAATCCTGGCCCAACCAAAAGTGAGTTGTCGTAACTCTGGGTATAAAGGGACTCTAAGTTTTACCAAAGACAGTACACTGGACGGTACCCAAAAGCGCAAATGTCCGAAAGTGCAAACCCAAAAGGTGAGAAATGAATGACCCAATCTCAATAAGCGCACATACCAAAATAAAGGAAAACTTAAGAATCCTAACTTATCTTAACTCCTAAACTTGGGAACGAATATTTGCATACTGACGTGAGGTGTATCTTTTGTGCTTCAGTCTTGATATCGTAATTTGCTGAACATGGTTTGTAAAATAACTCTACGTGCCTGGGGTATATGTCTTCGTAGAATAAAGGAAGAATTCCAGGTGCTCTGTCTGTTTGGATTTTTGCTTTACTGCCCGCCAGCGCCGCGGGTGAAACGTTGAAAGCCTTGAGTATCAAAACGCCTTCATTTTCGTGCGTATGCGACACGGACATCCACGGAGCTCGAATAGTTGTATCCAGTATCCAGGCGTTCTAATGGAATTCGTTTACTGTTCATTTGTTCGTCGCATGCGCCACTAGCTGAGGAAATTCTTGTTTTTCTTACTTTTTAACTCAAGAGCAGCGGTGCCTGTTACACCGATGTAAACTGTCGCCAATTTTTACCCCGACATTGTCTATTTTCCGAAAAATGCTTTGATTTTTTAAACGTATTATAATGGGAATTTTTTTTATCATTCAATGAATGATCTAGGTTGATCAAAGAATAAAAATCTGTGTAATATCGTCCAACCATATAATATTTCTCATCTCAACACGTAATTGGACACTTATCTACTATAGAGACAACCTGCATTCAATTAGAGATAACTGGAATTCTTTTTCGGAACACATTCAATGGACTTTTATTCTATTCAAATAGGAATTTTTCCAGGTCTGATGCTGTCCAACTATGGGCCCGTCCATAAATTACGTGACGCTTTTGGGGGCGAGGGGGGCACAGGAGAGCGTGACGCCATTTTGTTTTTACGAGTTAAGGGATTGGAACCTACGTCACAAAAGCGTTACGAGGGGGTAGGGGGGGGGGGTCAAAAATACCGAAACAGTGCGTCACGTAGTTTATGGACGGCCCCTGTGGGAAGAATTTCAACACCAAATGGGTACTTCTCAATTAGAGACAAGTAGAATTCTTTTTGATAGAACTGGAGCTCTATTGCAGGGAATATTCAATGCAATTCAAAGTCGACTGAGCTACTAATTTTTCTCCGTGTAGTGGCGTTTGGCTGTCGATGGAGGCTTAGCACTGAACCAATGACCGCTGGGCTTAATTCAACGGCTCAATCTTTTCGGCATTGCGTAGACGTTTCATCCCCTTCGTGGAACGCAATCCCAATCCTCCCCCGACCCCCTCCCTCGCGCCCTCGCCACTTGGTGATCCCCGTGGTAGAATAATTGGAGCTCACTTGTCGAGGCATTTTTATACCCAGCCCTGCACCGAGGCCTCATCCAATTTCAGTCTAATGATTCGCCGCTACCAGCGAATCCATTGATGGCTGACTTTATCATCTCGCGGAACCCTCGCGGAGCTGCCAAATTTAGCCGTAAATCCGCGGATTTCGCGTTGAATGCAACGGATCAAGCGCCTGATCTGCCACCCGCGCCTCAATGGGCGAATGCAATTTACCGAGGTGTAACAGTCAAACTACGCCTTTCAATACTGCAGTCCCACTTGGCTCGGAGGGGATCGGAGAGGGGGGTTCAGTCCCCCTCCCCCGTCAACCCCTGTCGCGGGTAAATTACTCTGACCGCTCAAACGTAATAGCTACCCGCTACCATGGAGCCCTCCCTGTCTCCATCCCCCCTGTTCCCCATGCAAACGATTCGTTCGTTTCGATGCGTTGATGCTTAATGTGGCTTGCGACTGCCTCGGCCGGTATTGGGTTCGAGCGTGGTGCGAGGGGGCAGATGCCACAATGGAGAGGCGACGCAAAAGTCAAGATACTCTTTTTTCAAAAGTCTGCAACTGTGACAAGGTTAAACAGAAAATTGATATTTTCACCCCAGGATGTCTACCAGTTTTGAAAAACCAAAATTGGGGACTTTCGAGGACTTTTAGGTGACTTTTCCCCCGAAATAATAAGAGAAAGGGAGCTAGTTAGAGCGTTGAAAGGCGTATTTTATACGACTAATTTTACAAGTCATGTTGGACCGATGAAAACGCACGAAAAACCAAGCAACACCTCGGTTATGCCGCGCCGCCGCGGGTAGCGGGAAAATTTGAAAATGCCGGTGTTTAGGGCGATTTTTGTCATTTTTTGGGGGCCTGAACAAGAAAATTGGGGACTTTCGGGGATATCGGGGAGACTCTTCCAAAATCGGGGATAACCGGGGACATTGGGGACTTTTTGGGACCGGTAGACACCCTGGATATTCTACTTTCAAAAGTCTGCAACTGTGACGAGGATTAACAAAAAATTCACATTTTCACCTACATGGGGCAAAATATATTAATATCCCTGGCTCCCGATTTTTTAAAGACTTCTAGTTGTTACGGGCTTCCTGCTACTACACTGGAAAAAAAACACATTGGATCTAGAGTCCAGACTCTTAAAAACATCGACAAGAAAAAATACTCTTGAGTCAATCAGATTTAAGCTTAAATCAAGAACCAAGCCTCGTAATTGGAGCGAATTTCCTTTTGATTTAAGCTAAAATCTGATTGAATCGAGAGTCCTTTTTCTTGTCAATGTTTTCAAGAGTCTGGACTCTAGATCCGATGTGTTTTTTCCCAGTGTGAGTGATAGCCTTTAACGCAGCGTTCAAAACATTATAATAATGATTACCTGGGGTTGATAGTAAGGAGGCATCTCCTTGACGGCTCTCTTGTATACATCAACAGCGTCCTGATAGCGGCCTCGATCAGCGTGGAGGCGGCCCAGGTGGAGGAGGGCCGAGATCCTCGTCAATTCGTGGGTGTGGAGGTCCTTGAGGCCTTCGCCGCTTATGTTGGCGCAGCGGGTCAACACCATCTCGGCCTCCTCGCATCGGCCTAGACTTCCAAGTAACTGTCCAAGGTTCAGGTGGGCCACTGAAACAAACCGTGTTATAACCATTAGTCCATGCATTGCAGGCCAAAAAGACCATTTATAGATCGGCCTCCTTTGGTGTAGTGGTTGTAGCGCTGGCCCTATAACCAAGAGGTCCTGGATTCGATTCCCGGCCAGTTGACCTGAGTTTGATGGTTTCAGACAATGGTCACCTGAGACTGGTGTTTTTTTACATAGATACCAAGATGAACCGTAAGTACCTTGTTCTGTACTGCCGTGCTAAGGAAAAACGCCGTATGAACCTTCAGGCGTTGCCAAATTTCCTTTGATAAAACACGACTTTCCCGGTAATTTTACGAATATTATTTTTCCACTTTTTCAGATAATTTTGTTCGCAATTTCACCCAAAGTTCCTGAAAATTTCGGGCAGGAATATTCTTAAATTTCCTCGAAAATAAACATTTCAGAGAAGGAAATTTGGCAACTCTCGAATGTTCATACGGCGCTCTTCCTTAGCATGGCAGAATGAATAACATTTTTTTTTACCGAGCAATGATTTTTTCTGAAATTAAGAGAAAAAAATTACGAGCTTTAGTTTCCTCAAGTAAAAACTTTGTCGCATTTCAAAGAGCGATTATGTAAGGGTTGCGGCTGGGATAAAGTCGATCCAAATGGAAACGGAAACACGATTCAAAACAGTTACTCGTCTTTGAAGCCAAACGGACAATGTGTTTCAGAATTCAAATCTCGAGAAGCTCAAAATTTTGCGCTACACAAGCCGCGGTAGTATCCATGGCTCTTTTGAGGCAACAGTGTAGGGATCGTATTTCTTTCGAGTGAAGATTCTGCTGAAGCATTTATGCCTCGCCCCGAACACAATAGCACCCGAAGAGAGGGTTAGCGTCATCAAAAGAGGCTAAACGCTGAAATTCCTGCACAAAAGGAAACAGCCCTCGCCTCAATCCCGTCGATAAGGAGGAAATTTATCTCTTTATCTTTCACTGTTTTCGGCAGCAAATCGTCCAAGATGATGCTCTCGAGACCCGGGAGCAGATGATAGTGGCACTCGTAGCTGGGGACGAGGGGTCGGGGTGGTGGGAGGGGGTCCCGAGCTTTGACGTAAATAAACGGTCTATCGATGATTTCGACGCATATTGGTGTGTCATTGTGCCTCCGATATTCCGCCCCAGGGAAAGGCAATTTCCTCTCGTCTTTGGCCCTGACAATCAAACATTCTCGCAGTCCTGCCCTCCTCCTGTCCCCCTCCCCCTCCCCCTCCCCCTCCCCCATCCCGATGGTGCGTCACGTGTGTTTTACATTTTTATGGAGTTTCCGGACTCGATTTCGGACGCCGCACAAAGGATCGAGTCAACGGACGAGGCGAGGTCGGACAAGATTTGGAAACTTTAAAGGCTCATAACTCGGTTCGTACAGCAATTTGAGGTGATAAAAGTGGTTTCATTGGTTTCCTCGTAAAATTTTCTGCTAAAAGAGCCCCTTAAAATTTAAAATGTGACGAATTAAACATCAAAATTTGCAGTTTTAGTCAAAAATTTCGTAACCGCCCTCTGGTTGACTCGATCCACTGTGCGCCGCCGTGTGCGAGAAGTTACGGATGTACCCAGAGACAGTACCTACATTCTAGAGACAGTGGCGTGGCTTGCTTTCCGATATCGATTGATCTGTCATTTAAACCTATGGAAAAGGATCGATAATAGGGTTTTCGCTGCGAACACCTTAATGATCGATTCTTTACCATAGGTTTAAATTACATATCAATCGATATATCGCAATTCACGCCACGCCACTGAGAGACTCCGCACTCCTAGGCCACGCGTTGCATTATTCGTCTCTGTGATAGTGCGAGTTTTTCGTCCCTATATCAAACTCCGCTTTTTTAAACACAGATCGCGAAGAGTAAAAGACGATCAATATTGGATAACATTTTACAATAAGGAACCACTATCTCTGGCTCTCCCATTAAAGCACATATCTGCATAAGGAAACTAGTGGCATGTATGTTGTTTCTAAAATGGGCCAGAAATGGTGGTTCCTTATTGCAAAATGTAAACCGATTCGTTCTCTCGCAGATGTAACTTCATTTCAATGTTGCGAACTTTCCATGAGCGAATATTTGCACCAGGAAACTTTTGGATGTTTACGACTGATAATTTCACGGATTATTCATCTTGATACACTCAAAAACCATCAAAAGTTCGTGTTAAAATTGCCAAGTCATATTCCTGTATAAATTAAAATGCTTCATTTAGTTTATCAGCCTTTGGACAGAGTAACGTCCTTCAGCCGTGTGGAGAACGACGAATTATTTAGGACCAATAAAAATAATATTCCACTTCGAGTTTTTGTTCTTTTTTGTTCTTTTTTTGGGTAAGCAATGCTGGAGGGTATGGATTCGATCGACATGAATCGATTGAAAAATAAAAACGTTTCACGGAGTTGTCGATTGACTCACGGATTTGGTCGATCGGTTCACGTCGATCGAATCGGTGTCAATCGGTTCACGTCGATCGAATCGGTGTCGATCGGTTCACGTCAATCGAATCGGTGTCGATCGGTTCACGTCAATCGAATCGGTGCCGATCGGTTCACGTCGATCGAATCGGTGTCGATTGCTTCACGCCGATCGATTCACGTTTTTATTTTTCAATCGATTCATGTCGATCGAATCCATACCCTCCAGCATTGCATTCCAAGTGTATTACGTTCCGAAAACACCTATGAGGGAAAATAGAGCTTGCGAATCCGGCAATACGAAAACATAACCGTTCCATCGACTTCGAGCCCGAGGTATTGAAATATTCGCGTAAAACTTGATAATTTTCCAAACTGGCGCGATTAATTCTCGGCCAGCGGGTCGATTCTTGACTCGTCGTCGAATGATCATAATCGATTAATCCCTATCTTGGCACTACTATATATCGATCAAAGTCATTCGATAGCGATTCAAGAATCGACCCGCTGGATTCCTACTCGGCCTCCGATTCGGGGACGACGAAGCGTTCTGCTCCTATTGTTCTACATGCCGAATTACCCATCTTCAATTGGATTATGAACGGCTTCACGGCGCCCCGCCGCTCATTCCCTAAATTGACTTAATTATTCTGCAGTGCTATAAGGAAAAACGCCGTATGATCGTTCGAATGTTGCCAAATTTCCTCTCAGAAAATATCTATCTTGAAAAGAGTTATGGATACTCTTCCTCGAAATTTTTAGACATTTTAGATCAAGTTTCGAATAAAATCCTCCGGAAAATCGATAGAGAAATATTCACAACTTTTCCTGAAAATTCGTTGTTTTTAAGGAAATCTGGCAACCTCTGATGGCTCATACGGCGTTATTTCTTAGCACGGCAGTGTTGGACCCCTTGCCCCGACCCGGACTTGAATGAGACCCCTCCTCTTCCTCTTAATTTCGCGCTTTAGCCTCGGGTTCCTTTTATCGCGTTCCTTTAATCCGTTCTGCAGTGTGGTCGCATTTAGATTTTCGTGAGATCTTCCCGACATTTTCGACGGATTTGCTTGTCTAGCAATCGTCATTAGCCAGTGGCGTTATTTGGGAGGGAAAAAGTGAGGGTATGGGAGTTCCTCTCTTCCCTAAACTTGAGGTTAGCCGGCCAGGTTGGCCTAGCGGTCGGCGGGCCTGACACTAGACCAATAGGTGCCGGGTTCGAATCCCGGTAGTGGCAACGGAACTGACGAGTGGATCTGCAGAAACAGATTCTACTCGACCTTAGTCCCCGAAAATTTGAAAGCCGGAGCATGTATGTACCAGATATCCCCATGATGTCCCGTGATGAATTTTTCTTTATGTGCATTGACTGATTTTTCAAGAATAAAATTCAAAGTCGCCGAATTTTCATTGATTGCGATGCAAATCCCTGGTAAAAATTGGCAGTAGAATGTGTGTTCCAAAATACTACAGACCTAAAGCCGGCTGTAAGATTTCCAATAGCTTCTGTAGTCGGCTGTACGATTTCTTATAGCCTTTTATAGCCGATGGCGACTAGGCAACAGCCAGACGATAAAGTTTATGCTAAACGTTACTAAATACGGATACTAGGACTTGGTTAGTTTTTGGCCTACCGCTCTCTTTTTGTGCCGTAGTATCTTGATTTATTTTGCGAGGAAAGTTCCTTACTTTTGAAGGATGCCTATCATTTTTAATATGTTGGAGTGCTTCAAATTTCTTATGATACTATGCAATACCTCTGTTGTGAAATAGTTGCTTTAGACGCCGTGGCACGCTGCGGCGCGGCGGGCGGGCAGAGAGCGCGAAACGCGCATTGGCGCCTACAAACCTAACAGGGATACTCCACGCATTGCGCAATGCGTGAAGTATCCCTGTTGGGTTTGTAGGCGCCAGTGCGTCGCCGCGCAATGCGTTTTAAGGGAAAATATAATGTGCGTAAGTATTAAGGTAGTTCCGTATCAAACTTAATGATTTCAAAAGCACACGAATTTCTACACAATTTCTACACAATTTCTTAAAGCCTATTATAGCCAATGGCGATAAAGTGTAAAGCCCGGCGATAAAGTGTAAAGCCCGGCGATAGGAACTATAGCCCGACTGTATACTTTTTTATAGCTCCGTATAGCCCGGTTATATGATTTGATCCGCTTTCTACAGCCAGCTATATGATTTTCAATAGCCTTCTTTAGTCGGCTATAAGAACTCCTATGATATTTTGAAACGTAGCGCCTATCGCCAATTTTTACTAGGGAAATGGAAATATTTCAGGGCGACTTGGTAATCCTGCGTGTTTTCAATCCGAAGAAATCTTACAAAGTGCGGCTGAGGGAGTAATTAAGGGGTGTCGTTTTGCACTGAGCTTTCAAAAACACCCGTTTCTTGGAACGGGTCCATTGTAATCTAGAAGAGTTTGAAGCCGGCTCCGAACAAGAGAGTCGTAAGCAACGGAGTTCCGTGTATTGGAATCCTCAGTCGTGATATTGGAGTGTGTTTGCTGGCGAGTGAAGTTCCCTAAAAGCGGTAATTATCCAAAATTGGGTTAGTGACATCATAATGATCATCACCCTTATTGCGGTGAGAGAACTTGCTCTGAATTTTGATCAAATCATCATTCAGTCGTCTGATGTCAAAAAGACTCCTTTAACAGCTTCAAATTAATGCCGAAAATCACTGAACGCATACATTCACCATTCGATATGAGAAATATGAAGTGACTAGGGGGCTCCGCCCCCTTGCTGCATCGCGGCTCGACCCCGAGGACGCTTTGCGGCCAGCGAACTCGTCGAAATCGTCAGTTGGCGGTTAATGAGTAAATCATTTTAATTGAATAACAAAACGATGTTTCAAAGAAAAATTTCCCTCCAAACAATATTCTAAAGACTTTCTCCACACTCTGAATTTTGATTCCTTCTTTGGAATTCTACATTTGGACCGTCTTACTCTCCTTCCTCACCCATCCATCGAGCGTCTTAAAAACGATTTTATTAAAATAGAGAGGATATCATGCGTTCGCTTCATTTAAGCTGTATCTCAGGGGTACGAAATTGCTAAAAATTATATCTCAACGTAAGGGTTCAATTTTTTGCAAAA
Source organism: Bemisia tabaci (assembly GCF_918797505.1). NCBI lineage: Eukaryota > Metazoa > Arthropoda > Insecta > Hemiptera > Aleyrodidae > Bemisia > Bemisia tabaci. The sequence continues at coordinate 14,413,243 of NC_092796.1, forward strand.
ACCACAAGCGAAGTCAAGCTTTTCATCCAAAATCCGTGCGATTTCTCAACCTCAGTTTACACCCGATATATTGTCACCTTGAAAAGAGTGACACCAGGCGTTAAAAATTTGCACCGTCTCAAATCGAGCCACGGGTTTCGACACCCTTGATTCAATCAGATTTAAGCTTAAATCAAGAACCAAGCCTCTTAATTTGAGCGGATTTCCTTTCGATTTAAGCTTAAATCTGATTGAATCAAGAGTCCTTCTTCTTGTCAATGTTTTCAAGAGTCTGGACTCTAGATCCAATGTGTTTTTTTTTCCCAGTGTTTCATCATCCGGCGGGTTTTGCCTAACGCTCACGGCGCAAGATGCATAGGCAGATTAGGTTTTTTTTCGAGGCTGATCGGCGCCCGAGTGACTTTTAATCGAACTCCGGCGCAACGGCCGTAATTGCAGAGCTCGAAAATTCGCGCGTTGCCATGGCGATCCAGGATCACCGGGGGAGGGGGGGGGGGGGTTCGTTAAACCGGGATCAATTTATTTAATACCGAGTGCCGAGAGAAGTTCTTGGGGGTAAGTTGGCCGGTCTGCCGTCGAAAGGGCGCGACGCAATGCCCACGTGAGCCCTGGAAAACGCGGAGCTGGGCGGACGGCGGGCTCATCTTGAATTACGGTTTGAGGTCCTCGGGGCGACGGTGCGAGGAGTTTACGAAAGTAGGAAGATGAATCAATTACCGAGAGTAAAGCGGTGTTTAGCAATAATGGGCGGCGTGGGAGGCGGGCGGGCGGGAATCATTGAAGATAGTCAAAGTTGTAATTAAAAGATAATTAGCACTTTCCAGGATGAGCGGCGGCGACGCGGGCACTTAAGCAGCTGCTCGCGGGGTGCGAGGAAGTGACGCGAGGTGGCGCTGTAGTACTATTTTCAGCACTCAAACGCAGGGATGCGAAATTCCTATCGATGCAAAATGGAAATGAAGCGCATCTTCGCTGTCGATCGGTCGAGCGAGGATCGCAGGTGTGTTCCGCGCTTCGTCGAGGCATCGGGGCTCATCATAATTATGAACATTTTAGGATTTATTTTTGACCCCAAGGGGGCCGTTGCAAGTGTAACATAACGCATTTAGGGGGAGGAGGATTTCAGGTACCTTCCTCCGCGTTGCGAAGAGGAAAAAGGGGTCAAATGAAATGTGGCTTCACCGCTTCAAAGTTTCAAATTTCTGAGAAAAATTAGAAAAACACAAAAAAGTTAATTCGCTGATATCTTTGTGCAGTCAGTGGCGAAAACTCAAGAAGTAGTGCAAGATGGACAGGAAATAATCCTAATTTTTTCCATGAATTCTCATATATATATGAGTCGCTTTTATCCATGCGCTATCTATGATAGGCTCGGAACTCGTCGTTCCGAGGTTGCCAGATCGCTTCGCCCTACTCTTCTTTCCTCTGTCCTATTTCTCTCTCTATTCTATTTGCTCCCCTAGCTATTGGAGACCGCAACAAATGGCGCTCTTTGGCGCTGTGCGACGCCTAATCGCCACAAAGCTCGGTCTTCCCACAGGTCATCAGGGAGTTGACAATCTCTTATCTCATTTAACACCCCCTGTCGCCAACCTCTCACTGGGCGTCCCCTACGTCTCCTCCCAGGAGGAACCCAATCAAGCATCTTTTTTGGCAGCCTCTCTTCCGTCATCCTATTGACATGACCATACCAAACAAGTTGTTTGGTCATGACGTCGAACACGATGTCATTTTCGACTTCCATTATCTGACGCACTCTATCATTACGGACCCGATCTCTCCTAGAAATTCCTGCTGACCTTCTCCAGAAATCCATCTCCGTTGCTCTTAGCATATCCTGTGTCCGTTTCTTCAGCTGCCAAACTTCACATCCGTATGTTAATATACTTTTGACTACAGCGTTGTATATCCTCCTCTTGTTATCTTTGGAAATCCGCTGATCCCAGAGGATTCCATTTAAAATCGCTATAGCCTTCCTTGCTAAGGTGTTCCTTTCCCTGATAGCTTGATCCGTCCTTCCATCCTGGGTCAACCGCACTCCCAAGTACTTAAAGTGCTCGCAGCCTTTGATCTGCTGCCCATCCTCCAACTCAATGCTTTGCTGATCACCGCCAAAAGTCATCTTCTCAGATTTGGATATGCTGACTTCCAGACCCCACTTCCGATACTCTTCTACTAGCTTGCGCATCATGTATTCCGCGTCATCTTGATCTTGAGCAACCACCACCTGGTCATCAGCAAAGCACAGAGTAAACAGAGTTTCGAGATCACCCAAAGGGACACCCATACCAGAGCATTTCTTTTTCCATTCTTTTAGCACGCACTCGAGATAAATTTTAAATAATGTTGGCGACAAACAACATCCCTGTTTTAAACCCTTAGTCACATAAAATCCCGCTGACAACCCCCCATGGCACTTAACTTTGGTAAAACTCCCTTTATAAAATCGCTTAACAGCGTCAATCAACCCCCCGTTAAAATTCGATGTTTCCAAGGCCTCCCAAAGTTTCACCAACGGCACGCTGTCATACGCCTTCTGGAGATCCACAAAAATTAAATGCAGTTCCTGAGCTACGGCCATTTTCTTCTCAATGACCTGGACAATAACAAAGAGGTGATCTATCGTAAACCTGCCAGCTCTAAAACCAGCCTGCTCCTCTGCTTCGTGATCCAGCCATTCGTCCTCGATCTTCGCTTTCAGTATCTTCCCGTACACTTTGCTTATTGTCCCGGTCACTGAGAGCCCCCGGTAGTTGTTACAGTCGTCCTTCCTTCCCTTCTTTTTGTAGATGGCCTTGATCCAAGACTCCTTCCACTCCCTTGGTACCTCGTCACCCCTGATGCATTGTTGCATCAGTTTTCTGAGGCACTCAAAGAGCTTGGCAGTCCCGTACTTGACCAACTCGACAGGAATCCCACCAGGACCCGGTGCTTTGTCATTAATTAGCTCTTTAACCGCTTTAATTATGTCACAAGTGTGGATCTCCAAGTTGTTCATTCTTCCGTTGTCCGTGCTGTTGTCTCGAAACTCTGGGCGCCTTTCCGTCAAAAGATCTTTAAAATGATCCTCCAGTTTTTTAAGTGATATCGGAGAAACGATGTCGCGCTTCATGTCTCTACGTAAACCTTTAATTAACTTCCAGCTCTCAGCACTTTTTCTCCCCCCTAGGTAGGTGTTAATTCTAGAACAGTTGCTTTCCCAAGCTTCATTCTTCTTCCGTGTTATGAGGCTCCTAACTTTAGACTGAGCTTTCCTGTAAGCAACTTTATCTTCAGTCTTTTTAGACGACAGAAATATAAGGTGTTTTTGCCTCTTAAGATTTATCTCGTCTTCAATTTCTTCATCCCACCAGTAAGGATGCTGGTATTTATTACTGGTTTTGTGAACACCTAGGGCTTCTTTCGCTGCAGAGTGGATACAATCTTTGATGAACTGATACTGCTCTTCCGTGGTACCCGAGAGTCCATCCCCCAGCTTCTCATCTAAGCGTTTCCGATACAGAGCCTTGACACTAGGGTGCTCCAAACTTTCGATGTTATACCATACTTCATGATTTTGCGTTCCCTGACTCTGCTGTTGCTCAGGCATTGGCTCTTTATCTTTAATCCCTTTAACGGGAAACGCTATATCTGCTCGGAGGAAATGATGATCACTGCCGCAAGAGAGTCCCCTGCACACTCTAACTTGCTGCAATTTCAACTTAGTAGTGTGCTTTACAATTACATAATCGATGATGGATTTCAATCCTCGCGTTCGCTGGACCCAGGTATACTTATGGATGTCTTTGTGTTGAAAAAAGCCATTCAAAATTTTCATCTCAGTTTGAGAACAAATTGAGATGAGCCGATCACCGTTATCATTAACAGCATCCTCCCCAAACGGTCCAACAACTTTACAGTTTACTCGTCGTCCCGTTCTGCTGTTCAAATCACCCATAAGAATGGCTTCCCTGCCAGCACCAACGTTCAGTATTTCATCATTCAGATCTTCGAAGAATTGGTCCTTACATGCGACAGTGGCATCATCATTTACACCGTATACTCCGAGCAGCGTGATCTTATGTCCGTACAGGTTAAGGTTCATTTTGATAATGCGCTGGTTGACGGCCTCCCAAGTGCCCACGAACTTACGTAGGCTTCTCCGCAAAAGTATTGCTACTCCTTGCTGAGCACGCTGATCTTTGGCTACGCCGCTGTAGAATAGATCATAGTCACCGTAATTCTCTGACCCGTGCCCTTTTTTCTTGGTCTCAGTAAGAACAGCGACATCCACTCCAAGTTTCTGAATCTCCGATATCACTTCCGGTAACTTATTTGAAATGCCTTGGACATTCCACGTCCCAAATACCATTGTCCGTTTTCTCAATTTTTGTCGACGTGTCCGTTTAGTTCTAGTGGTACCGAGGCTTGTATTGTTAGGTCGTTTAACAGTAAAACTTTTTACAAGTACCGGGGAGTTAGCCCGATGACTCAACCCCCAACCTGGAGGACCAGGGTTTGATTTCGGAGTTGCCTCTCCTAGACAGGTTGCTTTCACTTCAGCTCAGAGCCCTGTCTGCCCTTCTAGCAGGTGGTTCATACGCCCAGAGGCCGGTGACCATCTCCACTGCCCCCTTTGAGGCAGGGGCTACCAGCTGGGGTCCGCAGGATTGCTAAACCTGTGACAACAGTCCCCCATACGGGCCAATTCTCATATTTCCTTATATTCCTTGCAATTTATGCACATCAATATTTTCCAATTTTTCGGCAACACAACTGTAAGGACACCGGACGGACACCGTCAGTTCTTGATCGGCAAGCGATCAAATGTGAAGTCAACAGGAGGAATAGGGGCAGAGTAGGCAACTATTCGTGCACCACTTCCGCAAATTGCCTATTCGGCTAAATGTAGGCGTTTCTTCGCTCCAACTTACGAAAGAGCCACGAACGTGAGACAAAGTTGCGTTAAGCAATCGCAAAAACGGGTTGACGTACAATTATATGAAGGATGCTTAAAAATTCAAGTTTCTCGACTCCCCAAAAAAATCTCAAGATGTTTTCAAAATATTGCGATATCCAAAAGTTCAACTTTTCACAGAAGTTTGAAACAATTTCTGGTTTCTTCAAACATCAGCAAGTCCTAGGACAATCTAACACTCCACGAAAAGTTTGAAAACTTCTTTAAGTCAAATCCGAAAGAATTATTCAACGCCTCCACTCTCTTTTTAAAGAAAACCCTTAAATCTGAAATAAAACAAAAAAATTTTAGAATATTTGAAAGCCTCAAAATTAATGTTAAAAAATAAGTATTAATTAAAAATTAAAGTTGAAAAGTTAAAAGAATTTCTGAATTAAAAAATCTTTTAATTCTTGGAATATCTCTCTATAGGTTGATTTGAATATTTTCTCGAGCCCCTAAAAAAAAAACTTCGAAAATTCAAGACTCTAAAGACTTCCAAAAACCTGATAATGCCTCGAAACTTGTAGACAATCTTTCAACTCTTATCAAATCTTTAAAGTTTAAAAAACATTTCCAAAATCTCTCCGAAGTTTTTACAATTCTAAAAATTCAGAATCCAAAAAAACCTTAAACCTTCGAAAAAATCCTCAAATTCTCGACCGACCCGAGATAGAAAGGAAGGTCATCTGCAGCGTTAAGACGAAGTAATGTCGGCACGGGGGACCCCGGTAACAATTAGAATAATTGCTAGCGCGGGTCGGCGGGCGATTAGATGAAGAACATCCCGACAAAACTGCACTAATCGAGTTAATTAATTATTTAGTGAGGATATTTTGGAGCCGGCTGGTAAGCCGGGTGGGCCCTTGGCGGAAATTGATTTTGCACGGGAGGAGAGCCCTGAGGCCCGCGCCCGGAAACGCCATTTTAATTGAAACAAATGTCCCTCGGATGGAAATGAAAATATATATTAGCGTCATCCAGAATCGCGCTTCATCTTCGCCTATTCCGAATCCGCCGTCTTAAAAAGCAAACAAGACCATTTTTTACGAGCCGTGAAGTACACGAAGTTCATGCAAACACGGGCTCGTCTTAAAATGGATTTGTTCCCTTTTTGAAAAGAGCTGATGCTTGCTTTTAAACTCGTCTTCACTGGCTCTACTGCCGTGCTAAGGAAGAACGCCGTATGAACATTCGAGAATTGCCAAATTTCCCTCGATAAAATGTTTATTTTTGAGAAAAATTGTGAATATTTTCCCTTGAAATTTTTGGACACTTTAGATAAAATTACAAACAAAATTATCTGAGAAATCGGCAGAAATACATTCAAAAATTTTCCTGAAAATTTGTGTTTTGCCAGAGGAAATTTGGCAACGCCTGAAGGCTCATACGGCGTTTTTCCTTAGCACGGCAGTCTACCTCGGAGTCGAAACAAGAGGTCGTCTACAACGGGAATGTTCTCGTTTAGCCTTGATTTGTCACCTGATAAAACTTTTCTTATTTTCTTCCCGCTTTTTTTCTCCGTCCGCTCCTCGATGAAGTTATTTTAAGGAAGGGTCGCGGCCCGGGCTAAACCACCCCGAGGGTCGGCCTGATGGTTGTCTGAGTTGTCATATTTTTTCGAGCGGATATCTCCCGCGCTACAAGCACCGCGCCCATGAAGGAAAATAAGCAGAGGAATATATTTTCATCTGGAATAGCCGCATTGCATACTGTGTCGCCGAATTTCCTCTCATGTTTCATTTCCTTGGCGAAAAACTAAACGACATACTACTAGCATAAAAAGTAAATTTTCTACAAAGAGCCTTTGTTTTTTCTACTGAAAGGCCGTTCACGTAGTACGTAAGCTACTTAATGGGGAAGAGTTCTGAACTTGCCTTCCGGGGGTAGGGGTGTAAGCCCAGCTTTAATGAAGCTTCCTACTTAAAAAAAAAAATCTAGTAAAAACAATTGTTTCCAAAAAAATTTCAGTCCTCCATCGCTTTCCCTGAAACATAATAAGAGGGAGTCAGGCAAGTCTTGCTTAGTTCCAAAAAACGAATTTAGGGTTCGACTGACAGGGGTTGCTTCAGAAGGCAAGATGGTAGGGGTTGCAAAGATGGGCCAACATGCCTTACGTTATATTTTAACGGCCTCTCACTGGCTCCAGTCCAGAAAAGGTGCATCGTCGAAAAACTCGTCAAAAGTCATGTTTTCTCTGAGATGAAAAAATCAACCAATCAGCATCACGCTATATTTGATGCGATTCTCCTTTCCTCTGGAAACTGCACGAAATGAAATACTGGTAATTTTAAGAGGTGGAGGTCAGCACTTCAGCAGGAATTACTTTTACGGGAAATTCTCAAACAGCAAGTGAGAAAAAATCCCCGGGATTGAGTTTTCAGACCGGTCATTTTTCTTTTTCCTGGCTGATACTAGTGTTTTAGCGAGTTTGTTGGCAACCCTCGGCGTTACCTTGCCGCTCAAAATTTATATTTGTTTTACACCAGGGCGAGCATCGAGTTGATGAGGTGAAATAAACCGTTTGCCGAGCGGAATTCATTTCGCGGCGTTTTTAAATAACCATTTTACCGCGAGTTGAAAAATAAATATTCCGGGCAAACGTTTATCGCCATATGAATCGGCTCTCGGGTCTGGCAAAGAAAGCCTTTGGAATCGCGGAGTTATTCCGGAACCGAGCCACGGGCAGGCGCGCCCCGGGAATTTTATTAAAATCGGCTCCTTCTCCCGCTCTGATTCTGGAAAAAACTAATGATTTCAAACTGTACAAAGCGGATTTTTTTCATTCCTGCGCAGAAAACAACGTCCGGCATTCATGCTTTGACGGAGTGCTCGTATTGTAATTTGTGGGCTGGATTTAAGTTAGTTTGTTTGTACCTTGCCGGCGCAAGGAAAATATGTATCGCTGCGATGAAAGGTTTAATTGATGTGTTGCGAATATTCTTTTTCCCCCATTAAAAAACCGTCAAAATATCTTTTTGATATTGGTCTACGAGGTTACACGTTGGTCAGTCTCCTCGCCAATATCCAGTGCACCGAGGAAATATTATTCTAACGCGAGATCGAACAATCGTGCCAAACACACTCGTAGTGTGGCCGGCGCGGCGTTAAACATATATTAGCCCCTGCAAGACTTCAGGAATACTTCACGCATTGCGCCAAACAGAGCGGTCGGCGTAAAGCCCGTATTAGCGCCTACAAGACTGCATGAATACTTCTCGCATAGCGCCAAACACAGTGCAGTCGGTCAGTTGGCGTGAAACGCATGTTGGTGCCTACAAGACTGTTACACTGTAGGAATGCTGTAGGACTGCGTGTCATCATTCTTGACTTTCTGTTCCAGTTTTTACTATAATGAAAGGGAAAATATGTATCCGCATTGGAACGATTCAGAGTCTCGGATGATTTTTACTTATAATATAATTAAATAAAACTTGAAAGTGGTGCATAATGTTGCGATCAGAGATAAATATACGCTTTCTTTCGGGTGCACCCGTCTGGTTTTGAATTCATTCATCCCTTAAAAAACTTGATCATGGTTGTCCTACAATTTTTTACGTGTAGTTTATTTTAGTGGTTGGCGGCCGCGTAGTAGCCACAGGCCCTTATTTGGACGTATTTATGCTAAAAGGAGATATGTGCAAGTGGAAAGATGGGGTGTGCTCGTTAGTTGGGTCATAAGAAACAATGTGGTCAGTGGATATAGCTCCTTTTGAGAAAATTGAGAAGCGGGATTTGACATTAAATCAAAAGGAGCTAAACGGCAAAATATGCTAACTCATGAGCCGCGGGCATGGCAAGAGAGCCTTGTGCACAGGGCTCACGAGTTACAGCGCCCCGACGACCATCTCCCCGTCGTTAGAGTGCGCACTCATTGCCGCTGACGTCACTGGCGCACAATATTCCCCATTCATTCTTATGGCCCGACCACTAACGAGCACACCCCATCTTTCCACTTGCACATATCTCCTTTTCGCATAAATACGTCCATTTCACTTCTTAAAGGTCTGTGAAAGCTCTCTAGGCCATTCGTGCTGCGAGGGTTAATCCATCGAAGAGAGACATGACCGTAAGTGAGGAGGGAACGATCAGTCTTCCACGATCTAGTTATCTACCACAAACTACAAACTACCAAGATTGCTAGATTAACGCTTCCTCATTGAATATTGTATATTCGCGCAAACATGTGAGTTTTTAGTACAAGAAAAATTCGCGCAATCCTATGCATCTCCAAAAAGGTAAAAAAAGGGGTATTCGCGAAATCGTATTGCAGCCTTAAAATGCATCGAGCGTTCCTATTTTTATGGGGGAAATATGAAAACTTGAATAATGCAAACCAACAGGTGACAAGTCTCTTGGCGTGCATTCGAGGAAAAGCATCAGTGATATTCAACAATAGAGAGCTAACTTATAATCTCATGATAGAACTTTCAGATGATTATATCATGTTTTGTGAGTAGAACTTACATGCTAATGAGCTCCTAAACTGGATGGCTAATTCGTAGCTCCGGATGGCATCGTCAAACTGATGTCTGCTTTGATACAAAAGTCCTCTGAAACAAAGAAAATATCATAGATATTACTGATAAATTCGTAAAATTCCGTGATTTATTGTTCAGGTATCGCTTGAAAATATAAGGGTTGATCTTGGATTTTATTTTTTCCAGTGCGCCACCACATTGGTTACTCATATTGTGAGAGAGAGAGATGTCCCTTTGTCACCTTCCGGCCAAAATATCACAAGCTCCGTGCGACGATTCAGAATTTCCACCGCCATTTTCTTTTTTATACGAAGAAATTGTTGCTTAAATCTCTTTGAAAATCTCGCTTAATTTTATCGGCAGCACGAAGAAAATTTAGCGAAATTTTCGGACAGCTTTGTTGAATAATTTCTCTGAAAAAAAAAAAAAAAAAATGACGGCGGAAATTTTGAAACGTCGCATGGCGCTTGTGATACTCAGGCTGGAAGGTGACGACTTAAAAAATTAAAGCAAAACCAAACTGGAAAGACATCGGCCATCCCTCGCGGGGATCGGTATTCAATGCGTGTTAATTTGACTACACTTTGTGACACGGAACTAATATTTTTTGCACATTTAAGAAACATCGTGTGTGCCACTTGGTTCCCCGTGCAGATAGGTGTTTTCATGGACGAGCTGGAAATGATAGGTCTTTATTTCAAACTACTGTTCAATTTGGCAACGTCGACGATGCGGGCTAATTACCGAGTTGAGGTTTGCGCGGTGTTCTGTCATTACGTATTACGCGGACGTTTGTTCAAGCCCCTAATCATCACCCCATTGAAACTGTATTACGCTGCCGTTTGACCGGCGTAACGCGGCGGGGCTAATGATAACACATGCAGGCTCCGGCTGTTGGTCCTGCTTGCACCGTTCATGTTCAGCGCCGCGTCACGCCGAGCCCGTAACAAGCACCTGCATTGTTCCTGGATATGCAACCCGCGTTGCCTCGCCGCTGTATCTCAACGAGCGTGGTGCACCTTCACCTTATGCGCAGTAAATTCTCAGATCGACGTGCTTCAAAATTTTGATAAATTCGAAGTATCCACTGGAAAAAAAAACATTGGATCTAGGGTCCAGACTCTTAAAAACATCGACAAGAAAAAGTACTCTTGATTCAATCAGAATCTAGCTTAAATCAAGAACCAAGCCTCTTAATTTAAGCGGATTTCCTTTTGATTCAAGCAAAAATCCGATTGAATCAAGAGTATTTTTTCTTGTCAATGTTTTCAAGAGTCTGGATTCTAGATCAAATGTGTTTTTTTTCCAGTGTCGGCCTTTGGATCGATCATTAAAAAACTTTCCAACCAACAATTCATTATTCCTCTTCAAGTTCTTATCTGAGTCGCTAGAGCGCTGCAATGACACCATTGAATAACTCATAAATGAGCCCTAATGTTCTAATTTCACGATGCAAAAGGCAGATCAATTTTGTTGCAATTTTTGACGGCGTGGAAAGTAAAAATGCAAAAATTTAAAATGGACCACTAGACAGGGTACGAATTTTAGCATTCTAATACATGTTTCCAAACCAAAATTTCACGTAGAACACGATTCGCGCAACAAAAGTTACTGAAACCAACTCTTAGCGAAGATATTAACGTTTTTATTTCACATTAGTTACGAGGAATTTGAACTAGCCGCTCACAAGAAACTCAAAGCTCTACGTGAGTCAAATCGCGCACTACAATGGTTTCAGCAAGCTTCTCAATCGAGCAATGTTCATTTCCCACCATGTGTTGTTCAAACTATAAGTAATTTGCTATAGCTGAGCCAAAGCGTCAAGACTGAGGTTGCCAGATTTTTATATCGCTGAGACGTTTAAGATAACGTTTAGCGCGCGATGTGAATGACGTAGAGCATTGAGTTTTCATGAGCGGGTGGTTTCAATTCACGCATCAAGGAATCATTAAATATCTTCGTAAGGAGTTAATTTCGGTAATTTTCGTTGTGCGTATCGTGTTCTACGTGAAATTTTGGTTAGGAAACATGTATCAGAATGCTTAAATTCGTACCTTGTCTAGTGGTCCATTGGCTCAGAACTGAAGCCCTATAAAAATTATGGAATCTCTGGGTCTTAAAAGGATAAGCCTTCCCATTCTTACAATTTCGATGGCTCAGTTCCCACGTTCCCAAAGGTAGATAACTATTACCACACGCGAGATGCTTTACTGCATACCTCACAGAATGAAGGCGAAATGCAGTCATTAACAAAATCATCTTGCGAGTTGTTAAAGCTAGGTTTCTACATTTCTTCGGATTGATGACTACTATTTTGCCTTGCTAATGAAGAACGCCGTATGAACATTCGAGAGTTGCCAAATTTCCTTTGATGAAATGCTTATTTTCGAGGAAAGTTATGAATATTTTACCGAGAAATTTTCAAGATAACTTTAGGTTAAATTGCGAACCAAATTACCTGTAAAATTGGAAGACAAATAGTTACAAATTTTTCCGAAAATCTGTGATTTACCAACGGAAATCTGACGACGCCTGAAGACCCATACTGCGTTTTTTCTCACCACGGCAGTACTGCAAACATGATATTTCGTATCACCTCGAGCAATTAGGACGGATCGATTACAGCCCTACATATCGGCAACTGTGGTTGTTTCTTCCCTCCCATAGACGTCTCGCTTATCAACGTAAGGTGGTTTTGCTCATTTGGACGCTTGGCTCCGAGCAGTTGTCGCAATTAGCGAAGTTTGTTTACAAGTTGCTCTGGTCCCTGTTTCCTCCAAGGTCTCACACCATGTTGCCGCCGATTGACAGATCCCCCAGTTCTCACCTAGGTGTCGGGAAATCGCGTGTGAATGGCAACGGCTGTTCGACCGCAGGGCGTCAACGGCTCATATTTAGTTTGTGGAGCAAGAAATCCCTTAATAACGCCGCGTCGTTGCGTCTTGAGGGCGATCTCAGCTCATGACGTCATGGTCGTCATAGTTTCTCCAGGTAAGCAACCTTTTCAAGTAGTTATGGCTTGAAGGTGAATTTGTAACCGTCCACGAGAAAGTGGACCGTAATTCGTTGCCTTCCGGCCAAAAATATCACGAGCGCCTTGCGACGTTTCAAAATTTCCGCAGCCGTTTTATTTTTTTACAGAGAAATTGATGGTTGAATCTGTTTAAAAATTTGTATCGACAATACAAAGGAAATTCCGTGAAATTTTCGGACAGCTTCGTTGAACAATTCCTCTGTAAAAAAATAAAATGGCGGCGGAAATTTTGAAACGTCGCAAGGCGCTGGTTGGTTGAATCTGTTTAAAAATTGTATCGACAACACAAAGGAAATTCCGTGAAATTTTCGGACAGCTTCGTTGAACAATTCCTCTGCAAAAAAATAAAATGGCGGCGGAAATTTTGAAACGTCGCATGGCGCTTGTGATACTTTGGCCAGGAGGTGACAAATTCACGAGGCGCTTTTTCGAGAGCGATTTCCCTTGGGTTGGATCAAGATGTGGGAATGTAGGCTTTTGGCCGATGGCAATACCTAGTTTCTCGAAAAATAAAATACCAGTGACACCGGCTCTCTCCATCAGATACTCCTGCCCCTGTCTTTACAAAAAAAGTTTCATAAAACCAAAATCAGGCTGCTCACATTTCCTGCTAAGAAAATCGGTATGGTTCTCAGCCGTTCGTTAATCAGGGGATCACGAGGTCATTCGTCATTATGTGGTTTAATTTTTATTCTCATTTATGTTTCCCTTCGAATCAATACTTTAGTTAAAATTGTTTTCTTTTTTCTTTGATCACATACTAAGATCCAATCTCATGCGGAAATCGGCTGGGAACGACCGCGCCTTGGGCCATGAATACCGTCACTCTGACACTCATGCATTATTAACAGGAACTGATCAGGAATTGCGTTATGCTTTTCCCCCAATTTTTTGATCCCCCAACAAATTAAGGGCATTTTAAGAGATGTTTCATGAAAAATGGGGACAAAAGAGGTCGCTAGAACCATAATAGTTTTAGACGCATCTCTTCACTGGGGGAAAAAAAAAAACAAGCAGGAAGCTCCAACGCATTGGCGTCGGAGAGCGGCTCTGGGGGCAGTAGTTGTAGTCAAGAATGAGGGCCTAGACACATTTTGTCATTGATGTACAATCCGACAACTGTCGATTCATGTTTTGTAACTTAGCAGATTTACGTAGCCGGTGTATAAATGTGTATTGGGCTTTGATATGGCGAATACATGGCATTATCACTTGTTGTATACTTTTAATTTTGAAAGCTCTTTGGAGGTCCGCTTCCTAAAAAATCTCTGGTTGATAAGTCGTTTAGCGAGGCTGCAAAAAATTTGCATTTTTATATCTGAAAGTGTAGGTATTGGTTTTTTGTATAATTGTTTTTTTGGATTGCTGGAAAAGTAACGCATACTTCTATAATTTAGGACTGAGTCAGGGAAATATAAGGTTCGTTAAATAGTAAATATTCCTAGTACCGTGTGACACTATTGTTAACGAAAAGTTTTTGCAACTTGTCAAAGAGGTTGTTGAATGATCTTCGAATAACTTTTGATGAGCTAGAGGTAATGGTTCTATCTGCAGCTCGTGGACTTCTGTACGATATTGTCCAGAATCATCTAAATTTTCAAAAAGTGTCCGCTTGTTCGATACCCAATTTGCTCATTCATGCATACAAGGAGAAGCGCATGAAAGCTTTAGCAGACATTTTGGAGATGAATCAAGAATTAGATGAAGAATTTATGACTTAAATCACGGCACCTTAATCACGGGATGACCTTAATTACGGCAACTATTTATTGTCCATGAGATGCAGATGGTTCCATTTCCCTAGCTCATCAAAAGGTATTCGAAGATCAATTTCATCAGCCACCCGTACGAACCGCGTTTCTAGTGACCCGTACTTGCTTCGCACGTATGAAACATACAATCAGAGAAAACAGAATTCATCTTACAATAATCAATAATCAGTAGGACATGAATCGTTGCGATGTATAATACGACATTATAATGCGGCATTACTATTGTAATTCATTTTAATGTTTAGGGGCATTATAAATCATTATTGCCACGTCGGAATGAAATGTTGTAGACTGAATTGAAAAGCATGTTGGCAAAATTTATTATAAAAATAGTATAACATGTAGGTACATAACATAAAGGTAATACAAATTAAATGATTAGAGCGTGTATATTTCATTACATTATAGGTATATTACAATCATTTTTGTCATTGTTGGAAATTTTGATAGTTTGAATTTTGATAGTTGATAGTTGATAGTTTGAGAGTTGAAAATTTGGTTATTTTATTTAGTTAAGGTGATTCGATAGACGCCATATTTTGTGTCAGAATGGCATGCGACTTTTCCATCAATTGGTTCCATTTTTTCATTTACTCATCATTTTTCTCCAATTTTAAGTTTCGCAATTCTGTTTTCAGGAGACTAAAGCACTCACTTATCAATTTGTATATTTATATTGAGTTAAGGGTAGAGACGTATTCCTCACCGGAATTGAGGAATGGAGGTGTTACAGTATGTCCGGCATTAGGTTCCATTTCGACATCAGCGACGATCAACGCTGCGATACTGGAAGCCAGTCTTCCGATATTAAATCCCTAGCGGGGAAGAAAAAAAATGCCTAGATTTCGCTAAAAATCCCTAAATCCCCAGATTTGCTCAAATATACTTAAAAAATCCCTAGATTTTGCAAAAAGCGCCATTTTTTTATGAAGAATCATGATGTCATTCGATGTAGCGATTTGCAATATTTAAATCTGATTGGCTCGTTTGAATTTTGGCGCTCTCTGAAAGCAGTGCTAATCCAGACCAATAAAATGAAAGAATATTAGTTGATTTCTTATTATTAACAGGTTGAATGCAGTTGAATGTCAAGTACATCGAAGGACACAATCGTTTTAATTTCCGGCTTATTTGCGGGGAAAATAGTGTTGCCAAAAAGGCCTACAAAATATAGATGAAAAAATGTTTTCGATTGTCGAAGCTATAATTGAGGTTAAAAAGTTGATTTTTGGTAACTTTACCTCATCAAAAAAAAATCCCTAGATTTCCTGAAAAAGCCCTAAATCCCTGGAAATTCCGGAAAATCCCTAAATCTAGGAATAAACCCTTAGACATCGGATGGCTGTTGGAAGCATTAGAGTCAACATTTGAAACGCTGCTGCAGAATTTGCCGGGAGTATAATCGAGTGTTGAAAGTCAGTAGAATTGAACAATGTAATAATTGCTTTCCGAAATAAGCGTTATAATAAAAAAACAACGAATCTGAACTATTAATACTGGAACACACCTTCTGTAAATGTACCTTGCGAGAGATAAGTAAAAAAATAGATGTACTGGAGGAGAAGTGCTTCTCCACAGAGTTTGAAGAAGGGAAAAAAATGCCCAAATTTACTTACTTCAGCATTTTCGGCAAAATCACTGCAATTTCCGAACCTTTTTCTGGCCAGGGGCCAAAATTAAATGATTATGAAGGGCCACTTAGATGTTGTAGATAAAAATAGGACTGTTGAAAAAGTCGCCGTTTTCAATAAATATGTTCCCGGAATGGAAGAGTTAGGTTAAAAAATTTGGAGTTAAAAAATTCCCATGAGCCGAGTGCCGTAGGTTAAGGGCCCGTTCGCCAAAACTAATCGGAACTGTATGAATGAATTGCTCCTTTTAAAAATCAAAACAATATCGAATTGCGATATATTACACAGTTAAGATAGGGCTATGTCCTGTCGTAAGCGGCGACATACAGTCGATATCATTTCAATAATCGCCCCAATGGCCACGATAGTTGTTAGACGTTTACGGTTTCCCTGGTAACCTTTGTTTGCTATCAGCTGATATCGAGTAAATGACTAGGAAGCTCCAACCCAGTGGTTAAAGCTTCCTTAACCGCGAAAACTTTAAAATTCAAATTTTCAAATTTTGAACGTAAAGTACATTTTTTCCATCACGAGATAAAAGCACAAACAAGTTTTGAATTGTTGACTGTATCACCATGATTCCAAAAATACAATACACAACATAGCATTGACTAACAATAAAACAGTATGCAATAAAATAAAGTCATGACAAGGAACATAGCCGAAAATGGCGCCGATTCCCATCAACCAACGCGCGGTCTCTACAATGTAACATGCTGCATTGATACTCCCCAGCTGGGACCGTCCGGAATAGCAGCTCTAGTGCAAGCACCAGAGCCGCTAAAACACATTGGATCTAGAGTCCAGACTCTTAAAAACATCGACCAAAAAAAATACTCTTGATTCAATCGGATTTTTGCTTAAATCAAGGACCAAGCCTCTTAATTTGAGCAGATTTGTTTTTGATTCAAGCAAAAATCTGATTGAATCAAGAGTATTTTTTCTTGTCAATATTTTCAAGAGTCTGGACTTTGGATCCAATGTGTTCTTTTTCCTGTGTTTTTATATGAAAAGTCCAACGAAATAAGCTAACTTGAAGATGCAGGAAATATCCGGATTCTCTGGGTAAAAAAAAAAACCTTAGATTTTTCATAATTCGAAAACGTTACGTAACGGTGGGTTCGACGCCGCTCCTCCGTTTGTAACGTACAGTAACGCCGACTTTGAGCTTCCTGCCTCCTTTGGCGCGTTACATAACTCTCGAACAAACCCCTCCACAAACCCCACCCGGGATCCTATTATCATATGCATGCTGCGGTCGGCCAGCGCTGCGAAAACAATGGGGAGAAAAGTGCATTAAAAACAGACAGACATTAACAACATTCGGCGGGATCGAATTCGTGGCACCGCGGATGCTAATCAAGTTGAAAATAGGAAAGCGCTGCCTCCAAATTGCGGGGGTCCCGGCTGAAAAGCCCGAGTCCCGGGGGGCGGTTTTCCCGCGCTGCGACAACGCACCGGGGGCGGACGCGGGTCACATCGGAGGGGCGGACCCGGGAGTTATCATTTCTGGTCGGGAACAAAGCGGTGCGGAACGAATTTAAATTGATAAACAGGTTCGGAAATTTGAGTGGAACGCGTTCCCCGCCCCGGCGCTCTCAGGTCCGCGTAAACAAGTAAATAATGTAAGCTTGATCGTGTTAACCGCGTTAACAGATCTGCCGCGCAACTGGGGCCTTTGCCAGGCGGAACCTACAAAAATTCCTAGAACCGACGATTTTTCCATGATCGAACGGACGAAAGTTATACTAAAGAAAAATAGTTAGTAATATTTAAGTGCTGTACATAAAACAGCACTTAAATATATTAAATCAATAGATGAAGAGAAGATATTTAATAGTTATTAGCAAAAAGAGAAAGAGAGGAAGAATAATATATGCATAAAGTAATATAGTTAGTAATATTTAAATGCTGTGCATAAACCAGCACTTGGATGATGCCTTAAATTAAAATGAACTTATCTGTATTTCATATCGGCCGATTTCTTTAATTTTGTTTGTTTTTCTTCACAAAAAGATTTAGGATTATTACGCTGCAAAAATTCCTGTAAATAGATCTTAGCTCAAGAAGAATTCCAAAAATTTGCTCCCAGATTTTCAAAGTAGAATGCTGTTCCGTTTTCTTGGGAACAATGAAATATGATCAGAAAGTAAGCAACGTGTAATTCAGTTAGACTAATCCTAGTCAATGTTAAACTTACAAGGTAATTTGCTTTTCAATTTTCGCTTTTGCTGTTGTTATGACTTACGTAGCTTTTTTTTAAAAAAAAACTTTCATTTGACGAAAAAAAACTGTAATTGATAAATAATGCAACCGTTTACAGAAAAAGGAACCTTCGTGCATGGAGGGAAATTTTGCGGGAAAGTGAGATTTTTTATGAGGGATGTAAAAATTGGAATTTGAGTTTTCGAAAGAGGACACTCAGTTATCCCAAATGATGGGGTACGAGTGGTTGAATTCATTTTTTTTTTCAAAGGTGGCTTAGGTCAACGTTTTCGACCGACAATTTTAAGCCTGAAATGCGGCAGATTAAAATTTTGAATAGTTTATCTCTTTTTCATCAAAACTAGGTTTCTTAATCTTACCATTCAAACCTTCATCATTCCAGTTTGGTTCGATTTATGGGGCATTAAATATTTTGGGGGCGAGGTTTCTGAGACATTCCTCCCTGACAATAGTTATTTTCATGGCTAAATTTGAAGTTTATTTTAAAGTATGGTCATCTCTCTCGTGAAAGGTGAGTTTTGGCATTGAAAATATTCCGGAATTCTATTCTCCAACGTGATCGATATTTCCAAACAGGAATTTCCCTTGGTTAAACACAGTGGCGTGGCGTGAATTGCGATACATCGTTTGTTGTGCCATTTAAACCTATGGTAAAGAATCGATTATTAAGGTGTTCGCTGCGAACACCCTGTCTATCGATCCTTTTCCATAGGTTTAAATGGCATAACAATCGATATATCGCAAAGCACGCCACGCCACTGGTTAAACATTGCATGTTTTTCGACGAGGCAACGAAGGATGTGATGCGATGTCCATGTCTGATCTCCCCGAAGTGAAAACCGCCCAGCGCCCTAAAAAAACAATAACACGCCATTTCCATAAAATAGGCCATTTTGAATTGAAGCGATCTCCATGGTTCGGAACGGTCCATAAATTATTCGACATGAACACGACCGATCCGTCGTTTTTGTGGGAACCAAAAACAAAGCACTTGTTTGGATTGTTTTCATTCGAGAAAGGTTCCTCTCGCATTCAGTCCCTAACATTTAACAGATGATCTTGCTTAGCTTTAGGTCAATTTCAACCACACTGGAAAAAAAGCACATTGGATCTAGAGTCCAGACTCTTAAAAACATCGACAAGATAAAATACTCTTGATTCAATCAGATTTAGGCTTAAATCAAGAACCAAGCCTCTTAATTTGAGCGGATTTCCTTTTGATTTAAGCTTAAATATGATTGAATCAAGTGTCCTTTTTCTTGTCAATGTTTTCAAGAGTCTGGACTCTAGATCCAATGTGTTTTTTTTTTTCAGTGCAGGTTGGCTAAATTGAAAGTTATACTATCGCACGCATTACAATCCTTCAATGTTTCGGAGAAAGTTTGATTGAGTCTTGAGATGACTTGATTTTATTTATCACACAAAAGCATTCGAATATAGCTCCTTCTTGAAGTCACGCATTGCTTGTGTGTTATGAGTTTTTTATTTATTTATTTATTTTTTTTTGCGAAAATCCTCCTAAGTAATACACCCTCATCTACCTGCTATGTCTATAAACAGTGGAATCAGGAGTGAGCTCCATGAACAGTAATTGAATTTCCTTGAATAAAATTATTTAGATAAAGTCAAATCAGTTTCTAAAATATTTATTTTCATTAAAAAAGTACATTCGGAAAATCATACGGTCCATATTTTTTAGCCTTATCTGATTAAATACGAAGATTGACATGAACTTGATTTTACGTGATCATGAATGATTTTAAAATTCCAATTTTAAAAAACTAATTATAAAGACAGGCATAGTATTTAAACTAGTGCATAAGTGATTTAGATTTTTTGGATTATTCTAAAGTTTTAAAATTAATGTTTCCTATCGACAATAATTATGATGAAGTCAACTATGGAATATACTAAATCTAATGAAATCTATTGTTCATGACTTGACAGGTTCTGGCTTAGAGAGCTTCACACGGTGATTGAGTGTCTTAAGCAGGACTGTAAGA
The DNA here is from genome assembly GCF_918797505.1 of Bemisia tabaci. Taxonomy (NCBI): domain Eukaryota; kingdom Metazoa; phylum Arthropoda; class Insecta; order Hemiptera; family Aleyrodidae; genus Bemisia; species Bemisia tabaci. Next base: position 14,433,326 of record NC_092796.1, read on the forward strand.
CTGTACTACAGACTGTACTACACAAACCGCCTTTTAGTTGGTATTTTTTTGATGACTTCTTTTTTTTTCGCCCGCTCGAAAAATAAGGAAAAAGGAAAAAGGCAGTAAGAAAGAAGGCAAAAAGAAAAAAGGAAGGAACGGAGGAAGAAGAAAGGAGATCGCTTGTATTTGGTAATGTTTCATGACGAAATTGACTCAAACTGCAAGTATGTTAGATGCTTTGAAATTTCGAAAATTGTCTGAGAGAAGCCCCCCAGACCCCATTACGTCCCCACCCTTTTGAAGTGTCTGGGTCCGCACATGGCATTACCTACTTTTTTTGGACCCCTTTATATAATTTCACTACCAAGCTAAAATCACAGAGTCTACAAAAATCACGAACAAAAATTGCAATCTATTCCAGCGTGGGCTCAATCTGAAACCTTCCATCCAATCCGTCTTAGATTTCAATGACGAGCCTTTAAAGTGATTCGATTCGATCGGGATGAGATTAAGATCAGAACAACGGGTCATTTCTCAATTGAAGCGTTTATTTTCAAAAGCTCCCAAGAGCGAAATACTCTTAAATATCTTCAGCTATCAGGGCCTCTAAAGACCATGACTCGCGAGTTTCTGCCATGCACTTGGGCGCTTTATAAAATAAACGCTTCAATTTCGATCAGCATCGAGGCGTGGAGGATAAAAGGAGGGCGAGGAATTCTCCTGAGCCAGCAGCTGGGACTGCGGTCGTTGAGCATTTTTTTAATACAGGGGTTGACGACACAGCCGCCGTGCTAATCAAAAACCGCGGATCTGAACGACGTTTCCGTTGGAGTTGAGTGGTTTTTCCTCGGCGCGGCAGACAGAGTGACTTGGAAACTTGTGCGAAACTTTTAATTTCATCTTAAATACAGGGCACGACCGAGGGTGGGAGGGGGCGCGGGGGAGGCGTTTGACTTTTGAACTGGCGTAACGACATTTATCCGAGCAATTTGGACTCATTAGTGTGATCATAATGTGATAAAAAAGTTGCTGGCTTATGAACTCTTCGCCGGATGCAAATTTGTCCTGTTCGGGCGACTACAAGGCACTCGCTCCGGCTCGGATAATCGAAAAAGAAGCTCCGAGTGGTGCCGTGGTTACGTCAGCTGATGGCGAAGTTGAAAAAATCACTCGCGATCGCTGTGCCTCCAAATCGTGACTATAAGCTTGAAATTCATCAAATTTTTCGTTTTATAGTCCTAGCTCATTCTGAAGATCTATACCGGGCCAGTTTTTAATTTGTTGGCTACCGGTGAGCAATAATTTCGGGATGAGCCCCTGCCTCTAGCTTTCAGGCTTATGACCCAGGTTTTTTACTTTTAAGCCCTCAGCCGATAGGAACCAGGAAGTTGGTTAAAACTAGAGGTAAGAAAGAAAGTGTGTGGGTCGTAAATTTCAGAAAATCTGGAAATTAGCTGTTAAAAGTTAAACATTTAAATCCCATATATAAGAAAAAGAAATAAGTTAGAAAGATTAATAATATCTAACTCATTATTTATCTTATTGATCTAACTTTTGATTTCAACCTGCCTCTTGAAGTCTAGTTTACTAGAGGCATTGCGTTCAAATGGTGCAGCAGCTCAGTAATGGGAGCAAGAGAGGAATCACGCAGTATACAGCCAAGAGGAGAACCATCCCCTAATTTGTAAAACGGTCAATTTCAAGATGAAAACAATCACTCAATTAAACTTCGTCCGAATAGTTTTGATTGAAAAAATTTTTTTTTTTACAGAGCTATTATGCAATTACCTGAAAATCACGAGGAGTATGGTCACCACATATCCACACAGTTCAAAAAAAAATTGACTGTCAGTGAGTTTGATAAAAATACGGCATTGGTTTATTCTTTCAAAAATCTTGTTCACTTTTTGACATGTTTTACATGTTTACATTGTTTTACTTTTGAAGAAGAGTTGCGACCTTTTTCTTTTTTGAGGATCATAAAGATACACTTGCCGGCCTGCCCCCCTTGCCCTTTCCACCTACCATTCTCATTCCCACTAACGCAAACGCAGTGATTACACGGCAAATCCAGAGCAGAAAACGCTCGGAAAAGACCAACAGAGGGACAAGGCACCGGTGGCAAGTTCAAGGAGGACAGCACATTTTGGAACGAGCGTTGGAGTCAAAGCGGGAGGGGAGAAAGAGAGGGGGCGAGGGAGGGATAAGAGCTCCAACTGCAGGGATTAAAATGCCTGACAAATGAAAACCGATTTGGTCCTGGTCCAGAGTTGATTAGAGTTTTCCGGTAAAAATGTCGCCGGGCGCTGACTCGGCGGGATTTCATTTCCCGCCTTTTTCATCAGTCGCGAGAGGGGGAGGGGGAGGGGGTGGTGTGCGCGCGGGGGCGCGATATCCCTGCGGGCCGTAATCGCTGGCATTTGATGACTCCCGCACCCCGTAAAGAACCCACCGGAGCCGCCGAGCTGTGGAACCGGACCGCCTTCAAAATGGACTACTTTTTGCAATGGACCACTAGACATGGTACGAATTTAAGCTTTCTGATACATGTTTCTTAGCCAGAATTTTGTGTAAAACACGATATTCCTTACAAGGACACACTTTATAGTTTAGAAATATTTTTCTAATTGAATGCGATATACAAGGTTATTCAAAAGTCACGCACCACCGGCCATAACTTTAGTTCTAGTTATGATATCAATTTGCAGTTTAAGACGTTTTTCCTCTTGTCGAGGGAGAAACTTGTTTAGGTATTTCCCAGTTTTTGATCCCCTCGGGGGAAGGAGGCGCACTGAAAGAAAAAATTTTTGGTAACATCTACCATGAGTCTACTTGATTTTTTACACAATGATACAATTCAGTGAAAATAACCAGAATTATAGCAGTATTCACCAGAACTCGAGCGATACTCATCATAATATTGTAAATGCTACAATAAAGTCTTGGATACTTGGATCACTGTGTTAGAGTATGGTAAAATATACCATATTATTTTTTCACAGGGTTCATGCAGCCTCAGTGCTAAAAATTCAAGCACTTTTCAAGCACATTTTTCTGAATTTTCAAGCACTTTTCAAGCACTTTCAAGAGCCTTTTGGAAGCAGTTTTGCGCGAGATTCAAGAAATTTTTCCACAGGACCTTTGACATAAAAACTCCTAATAGCGAGACAGATATCAACAACCAACTAAAATGAGTATTTTCCTCTAATTAAAAAATACACGGATGTATAAATGAAAGACCATCCCAAGTATCAGTACCAATACTGACAACCCAGTAAGTAAATACCTCTAAATTCTAAGCAAAAAAAAGTAAAATCCTGGCTCACCGCATAAGTTTTCGACCAACTACCCATCCATACTTACACCTGAATGTTTTATTCCAATTTATTCAAAACGTTGGTTTAAAAATAAAAAGAAAAATAAATGATAATAATAAATAAATATCTTACCTTCATATTCATTGAGACAACGTTAATCATTAAGAAGTGATGGATATCGATAGGTATAAGATGGGCTGAAGATGGTGCAACTTATGAAAGAGTTAATAGAAAATCTGCATGCTATCCGATGGGTTAAATCCGATGGATATCGATAGGTATAAGATGGGCTGAAGATGGTGCAACTTATGAAAGAGTTAATAGAAAATCTGCATGCTACCCGATGGATTAAATTCATGAGAATAGTAGGGTACTTGGACAAGAAGCTCAAAATTGAAGATTCATTCTTGATAAAGCTGAAGCAAGATGTTTTCTGATAGTCTTTCACTATTGTAAAAATATTTGAATTTTAAAAGTGGGATTTCTTAATTTGAAGCTACACGTAAGGAGTATGTCTGGAGTATGGAACGGCACATCATTTGAAAAAAGAGTCTTTATGAACACTAAAAAACCGGACGAAAGAAGAAAAAAAAAACACTTTCAAGAAGATAATGGACCCACATCATTGAAAAAAAATAAGGTAAAAAAACCAGAAGTAAAAAGAAAAAAATGTTAATGTGAAATTAAATAAATGTAGGTATGAAGAAAAATGTTTTTACAAGCAGTTTAAAAAGTTATAGATTTTAACCGAGACTTATGGTTCTTTTTCACAACTGTTTGGAGAGTTTCGAAATTTCTCCTTCAACGATTGCTAACTCTTCTTTTTTTCTTTTGGCACTTTGGCGGAAACTATTGGACTTAACAATTAATGAGAGATCTTGCTTCTTTTCAGCTTGTTCTGCCAGGTCGTCTGCACCTTTTTCTAAGGTCTTTACATCTTCACATAAGCGTCTTTTTCTCTCTTGTAGAGATTTTGTTTTTTCTGACTTTTCATTTTTAATAGCTGTGAGAGCCTTGATTTTCTTTTCTTCCTCTAAATAGGTAGCATATCTACTGCGAGCACCTGATACACTTTGTCTTAACTCTTTGGTTATTACCATACTGAATAAGCTCTCCATTTCATCGGTAAACTCATGTACATAACGCTGTGCTATGTAGGACTGCTCCTTTAAATTTTCTACTTCTAGGTTTTTATTTACACTAAAACCTCTCTCCACTGATCTAGGACTGCTCCTTTAAATTTTCTACTTCTAGGTTTTTATTTACACTAAAACCTCTCTCCACTGATCCTTGTCCATGACTTAAGAGTAGAGTTATTTTGACAACTTTCCATAAATTTTTGTATTCATCCTTGTCCATAAAGTTAATATAAAACTCATCAACTCTTGACTTCTCTTTATAAGGCTCATAGTGTGCAAAGGTGACAGCTTTCTTTAAGACAACGTTTTGATAAAATGAATCAAATTCATCAAGAATAATATCAACTTTACCAGCTACGACTATTTTACAATCACTCAATGTATTTAAGACAGACCTCATTTTCTTCTTGCAAACAGCTGACCGACTAACAGGAGAAGAATCTGCATCTAGCAGGTGAATCATACTTCTCGGATCCAAACAGGACAAATTTCGAACTAAGGCATGTGATATTGGAGATTTTTCTAAAATTTTTGACAAGACATTCTTGTAAAATCTAATAGCGCCAGTAATTAGATCAAAGTTATCTTTTTCAGCCACTTTCAGCAGCGACGAAAGACTGAACAGGCAACTCAGCAGAGTAGTTCTCGTTTCAATTTCAACACGTTTTAATACTTTCCAGCGTACGTCTGAAAAGTCGAATGCTTTCTCATTTGACCTCCGAAAAGTGGATCTGAGAAATTCAAGCACGTTTTCACGATTAAATTTCCGTTAAAATTCACATTTCCGTTCCGTTCGTCCCTCATGCAAATGTATCGAAATGTAAACCACAGTTTGATGAGTTCTTTTCGAGTTCACTCTAAAAATTACTAACAAATTGAAATAAAGTCGTGAGGCAATATTAGAGGAAGGAGACAAAGGGTCGAAGGAAGGAACGAGATGAAGATACCGCATCTTACAAAGATTTTCATTCTACATCATTAAAAATCAGAGAACTCAAAAATCTCCAAAATTGATCCACAGCAGGCTTCTAAGGTAGAGACTTATTTACCGAATTTTAGGAACAAAAAGTCAAAGCTTGCCTATGCTGTCATAAGCTTTAAAATTCCGGTTATATTTTTTCGCCATTCTTTGAAAGACCTTCCTCTGTAAGTCCCATTTTGCTTGCCTCCGGCACCATTCACCTTACATACATAGCATTTCATTGTAAAAATTTGTCTGAATTATAAATAGTGCCCTAATACAAAATAAGTTGCTGACGGTTTAGTAACGATAGAGGGCATAAAATAATTAAATCTGGTTTCTTCCAAAACCTGAAAATGGCAAATGATGACTCAATTTTCGGTTACTTCTGGTTTCCTTCTGACAATCTTCGTATTCCGGACAAAAAAACGTAGTATCATTAAAAGATTGCCGAATTACCTTAAACAGTTCATGAAAACATTCACAAAAAGAACCCTGTGCAATTTTACTCAAAATTTTGCAGATTTTGGCGTGTAATTGGAATACAATTGGTAAAACTTGTAGGAATTTAAGTAAAAATTGCAAGTGAAGATTTTGCACCGTTGATGTATGTAGTCACGTTCTTATGCCTGGAAAACAACGAAATATGTTTGAGGTTAAATATATATTTGAATATTATGATTGTGAGTTAACTGTCCACAATTTGCTACATTCGGCCCACTGCATGGCATGGCTCGACGGATGAAGGGTAGGCGGTTCACATCCCTGTTCGCTTTGTGGCTATTTACTCGGTCACTTCTCGACTTGTGACACATCACATATCACATTATTGCCCTCGATCCATTTTCGGTCGCAATTCGCACTTTCTTCCGTGACCAGATGCTTGAGTACCAGTGGCGTGGCGTGAATTGCGATGTATCGATTGTTGTGCCATTTATAATCTATGGTAAAGAATCGATTATTCAGGTGTTCGCTGCGAAAACCCTGTTAATCGATCCTTTTCCATAGGTTTAAATGGCATAACAATCGATACATCGCAATTCACACCACGCCACTGTTGAAGTGTTGAGCACCGAGCGTTCAGACCGATTCCAATTCATCACTCCCTTATAGCTCACCACTAAAAACTCACAACTCACCACACTTCCATTCAAGCTGCGTAAAGAAAAACGTCCTGTAAACATTTGAAGATTACCGGATTTTTTATGAAAAATGTATATTTTTGCAGAGAGTGAAAATATTTTTTCTTTCCAACTTTTTAGGACAGACCTACTTAAACACATGCTAACTTGCAAGAATTGCCTTTGAACTCGAGAAAAGACAAAAAAAATTGGGCTCAATCACTGTCACTTGCATTCAAACATGTATAATTACGTGGTTTTTCTTCTTTCTCCATTACTTTTTTCACAGGCTAAACGCTAGATACTGACCAAATTTCTCTTGATAAAACAATCTTTACTTTCTCGTTTTTCAATATAATTTGATAGATATGTTTCTTTTCAACTTCTTTACGATACATTTAAGTTCAAGTCAACTTGCAAGAACAGCCTCTAAGGTCTAGAAAATGACCAAACAAATTGGGCTCAATTACTGTCATTCTTGCCTTCAAACATTTACCGTTGCTTTGTTATTCTTTTTCTCAACATTTTTCTTTTCAAGAGCTACGCTACTGGCTAAATTTGAGAAGGAGTAAAAAATCATTGTGACCACATAGGACGCCAAAATCGAATGACACTAAAAGTAGACTTATGCTGCTTTTTCTCTTGCCTTTCAAGTTCTCGTACATTGCGGTGCCTAGCATCGTATCAGCGACAACGTGTGACATGTGACGACTCGGCTTATCCACATCTTTCAAAACATAGCAAGGGAAACCTAGACGCCTTCAATTATTCATCATGCAACCCGAACATCCACAGAGCGCGAATATTTGCATTGAGGCGTTCGGAACAGAGTTGGGTGCAGAGAAGGCATTTGTGGTTGCGGTGTCTTAAAATCTTCACTTCTAATTTGTATTTTAGGGAGGAAACTATTCACTGATTTTTTTTTTCATTTTTTTATTTTTTATTTTTTTTATCGAAAAATGACTTAAATGCAATTGACATGGGTTCGATTGATTCCTTATATTTGATGAGGGAAAATGCTCTTCATAGCGGCAACACCAAATACATGACACGCAAGATTATGTTGCCAAATCACCGTAAAAACGAGTTCACACTATGGGGGAGTACCCCAGGGTTAGGGCCCCCTTTCACTTTCCTCATCAAAAAAAACCGTAACTCCAATTGAAACCTGATAAAAATTTGCGGTTTTACTTCGCACGGCAACTCTCTACCCTGCCATCACTGCCTTGTCCGACCGAACCACCCTCAGCAACCATCAATTTCTCTCCTTTAATTATAACTCGTTAGCTCGCCCCCTCCACTCTCGATCCGTCAACACGAGACCATAATTAGATAGCGCCGGACAAAAACGCCTTTCGGCTCTTAAATCCGGCGGCAGGTAGGTTCTTTCGACCGCAGTGTCACGTAGCCTAAAAATTTCTGGAGGGCATTTTTCAGCCCTTTTATCGAGCTCATCTACTCTCCGGAGATTGGGCTCGGAGGTAACACGAACGGGAAATTAATGACAAAAAACTGGGTCGATGATTCATTCCGTAATTGTACAGATTTGACCGGAAGGGTTCGAGGGGTCTCAAGTCTCGTTATAACAATGCGCGTCGCTAACGACTACCTCCATTTTCTTTCCTCTTGACACGCTAGCTATACTTTTCCATCTGGTGGGGCACACATAATCACAAATAGTAGCGGGGAAAAAATCAAGAGTTGGTGCGATGGCTATTGAACCCACTTCTCAGGTACTGAAATTGGACTCAACACCACTAATTGGGCTGAAATTATCTTTCAAATAGGCCAATAGACGTCGGTCATCGGAGTTTCAAATATAAATTCTCAACGAATCTTCACAAATTATGTCATTCTACTCAGTATTGATTCTGCTACACATTATGGATCAGTTTCTTGCATTATCTTGTGCATTACGATAATCATTGCTGCTCAAAGACGCAATCCGTGAGGTAGCGCATCGCAATGGCAGATCTTGTCGCTAGATCCCATGTAGAGTCACATTGAAAAGGTCCACTGTAAAAACGGGACAGCCTAACGTTATATCTAATTGAAGGACACATTCAACACTTAATTTTTACCTTAGAGCTGGACTTTGATAAGTCGCATGTCGACGGTGTAAGTCGGCAATCACATAACTCGGTTTGCGACGTCGCAGACTTCCTGTTATACTTTATTTTTTAAACGGAAAACTACTCAACGGCAATTCTTTAAAACTGCGGTGATTTTTCTTCTCTGTGTGAAGAAAATTCGGCAAAAACTTCAAGGAATGATGTAAATTTGTTCTCCTTTAAAAAAATAACATAAAGGCGGAGATTTTTAGACACCGCAAACGAGTTATGTGATTGCCGACTTACACCGTCGATGTGTCCACTATGAATGTGAGATTTTCATGTGGAAATGCTTGTTGCTGTTGCTGTGCTTAATTTCTGACCGTGCCGGTGGTCCATTCTCAACATATGGATGCTGAGTTACGAGTACTGCTCAATCCGCACAAAGGGGCAGAGAAGAGACACACAGTATCTGCTTCACAAAGCGGATCTTCCAGGGGCGTAAATTTGCGTTACAGGGTGGCCAAAGGGACGAGGGCGGGGGCGGTGCATCCGCACGGCCAAGGATTCATCGGCGAAGTAATGAAACACATCAAATTGCTCTTCATGAGGTGTAGCACTTCCGCATGCTCTGTTACTGCGGAAGGAAGACCCCGTATACCTCGGGCACACGAGAGCCGGCCAAACTTGTCGGAATTAAATTGCGTGGACGCAAAAGCCATTCCTTCGCGTCCCTTCCGGACCCGCGGCCGACGAGCGACGACCCCTCGGCCCTCGGTGAAGTGCCACCGATGACGCAATTGGATTTGCGGACCTTGCCCAGTTTTCACGGCTCGCATTACCGCCCTCTGGCAATGAGTGCCAGCTGTCGCAGAACGAGAAGGGTATGATCCAGTGGCGTGGCGTGAATTGCGATTTATCGATTGTTATGCCATTTGAACTATGGAAAAGGATCGATTAACAGGGTGTTCGCAGCGGATACCTCAATAATCGATTCTTTACCATAGCTTTAAATGGCATAACAATCGATGCATCGCAATTCACGCCACGACACTGGTAAGATCGAATGGACGGATTGGGCAGAATCAACCTGCTTGCTTAAAAGTTTGCCTAATTTCCACTCTTCCTCTCTCTCACACACTCTTTTATATTAATTTTGTTTTTACAAAAACCTGAGAAAAAAAAAAGGTCTTAAAATTTCCCGCGAAAGTTCTCTTGATTTTAAAGAATGTATTAATAAAATTTTGAGTTGCAATGCTCCGTAATTTTATTTTGAAACAATAAATCACAAGAGAAAATTCACAATGACGGAAGCAGTTAAGATGATCCTCATTCAATCCTCCTATTTATGGACTTTTCAGGGCGTCACGAACTCTCTGACAGGCAAACCCCTCATTTCACTAAACCCAATTCTGTCCAGTTGAACGCTGTGCAAGTGTAGATAAAATCTCAGGAATTCTTGGAGCATGTAACAACACCTCTCGGACGAGCAGAGCGAGAGAGAGAGAGCGATGAAATTTTCGCGACTCGTCCGGAGCGCCCAATTTATTGGCCGGGGCCGCCAAAGGGCCAAGAGGGCGGGAGCGATAACTCAGCCGAGACAGTTCTGATCAAAGCAAACCTCGCTGGAGTGCATGATTTGATAAGCTAGTGTGGCCATTTTTCAGCGCCGGACTAGAGGGGCAAGTTGGGCTAATTGCATGTTCGGCCGACCCCTGCTCGCCTCTTCCGCGAGTAACGAGGTTATGTCCTCGACCGCCCGACAAATTGTGGTTTAAGCGCCCATGATAACTTGCAAAGTAGCTCCTAGTCCGCAGAGAACTGCCGCACAGTGAGAACCTACCCCAACACAGTGCAACGATTTAATAAACACGCACGAATATTGAAATCCTCTCAGAGATTCGCCAAATGGAGATGTTGCATGTGTGAGGAATTTGCGATTTGACTGTTGATTCTTATGTAAAAATTCGCGAGAAACACGACGGTGCCAATGGTTTTCTCTGAAATCAACTCCAAAGCTCAAAAAAGCTCTCAAGTTGAGGCCAAAATGGAGGGGATATCCCACGCTATCCTGAGAGTCCACCTCTACATCAAGTCAAACTCTCCATGCAAAGATAGGGAGCAAATACATTGACAGGGCTGCCGTGCTTCCAGTTTCCGAGTCCCCAAATAAAGTGGCAGCCCTGTCAATTTATTTGCTCCCTATCTTTGCATGGAGGGTTTGTCTTGATGTAGAGGTGGACCGTCAGGATAGCGTGGGATATCCCCTCCTTTTTGGCCTCAACTTGAGAGCTTTTTTGAGCTTTGGAGTTGATTTCAGAGAAAACCATTGGCACCGTCGTGTTTCTCGCGAATTTTTACAGAAGAATCAACAGTCAAATCGCAAATTCCTCACACATGCAACAACTCCATTGAAAATATGTTAAGGCGGATTACGGAAAGACTCATAGGGTGGGAGCTCGAATTTTTCAGTGTACAGGAAACACCAATTTGGCGTCAAAAATATTGATGTTTAGCTTCATTCTCATAATTTGCTGACGAATATCTGGGGCCAATTTTCGAGACATAATTTGAATTTTCGATGAAATTACCTATGAACTTTTGAAATGAATCGTTTCTGGAGCTGGCAACTGATTCGGTAAACTCTCAGCAAGGAAAAGTAGGGTGAAAAAAGAAAAGAGAAATAAGAGGAGAAAACGAAGAAGACGAGGAAGGAGGAATAAGAAGAGGAACAATTTAAGAATAAAAATTAATATTATGCTTTTCCTTCTTTTTTTACCTCTCCTCCTCCTTCCTCTGCTTCCTCTTTTTCTTTCGATTTCTAAAGCGTCTTCACATGAAGATATGACACATGTGTTAGATACTACTGTTCTGAAACGACTACGAATACAGCCCTCCTTTTCCTCTGAAAGTGCTGATTAAAGAGCAACAAAGCCGCGGTTCCCACTGTGTGTCGAGTGATCGGGGGGATTTCAGGTGAAAGGCGGGGGGAGGGGAGGGGCGGAGTCTTCAATTAAAGTGGTGAAGGAAGTCCGGTGGATGAATCAAATAGAGTGAGCGTCCGCGTCTCAATCTGCCGCTGCTGACCACACCGCACACTGACTCCCGCCCAAGCACCGTTATTAGAATATCCATCGTGGGAAACCTCTGTTGTCACGTCTGCTAACTGCCACGGATTACCGAAAGAACGCAGGTGGCAGTTTTTAATCTCTTTTTTTTGAGGAAGAACTGCAGAATACCTTATTTTAAAGAAAGTGCGTGAGATTAAATGTTTATACCTAACCTAACCTAACCTAACCTAACCTAACCTAACCT